>NC_055697.1:4982590-5282590 GCF_017639745.1 Melanotaenia boesemani
GAGTGCATCTTCAGCTGCCCTGATGACCAACCTTTTAATGCACATCAACAGCAGGATAGCCTCATTTCGCTAGGAGGCCTGTCTGGCCTCATACACACTCGCAGCCTCATTATGTCCAAAATCAATAGAAATGTAAATAAGTTCATGCATTTAGGGATCTTTGTTTGGAGCACTCACACTGAACAGACCTGACAAGTACCGGTCCATTGTTTCCCTTCTCTCACCTCCCACCTCCTATCTTTCTATGTGCACAGAGGGCCAGTTCAGATGCGCAGGCGTGTCTTCTTATGAAAAGGGAGCTTGTGTTTTCCCATATGGGGATTAGATGCTGTTTGTGTATGCGCACGGGCATGTTTGTGTGTACTCCAGCTCCCATGAGTCCTAATGATAATGACAAAAACAAATAGAAAACAGTAATGGCTCAGAGTGCTGTGGTGGTGCCCGTTTAGCCTTGCAAACATGTGTCACCAGTCACAGATAAACACAAAACAGCCAAACTCAGAATTTGGATCCTATCCTCACTTAGTTAACTTATGAAAATAATTTCTCCCAGATTTTAATATGCCTGTCTTTAAATCACAATATGGCTGCTTACAAATCGACATGTAATATAATTCTCTAATTAGACAGGTGACCAGTCATAGATCACTTACTGAATAGGTTGAATCACTAAACACCAGGGATCTGCATTTTAATTCAGAGCAATTTAGCCCACTATAATGGAAAGTGCAAAATAAATGGATCAATTAAAAAAAAGGTAATATGAAGGGATTTCATAACTAAAAGCACGAGGCAATCAGATGAAATCACAGCAGTTAGGAGTTTGGCAGGCGTATAGAGTCTAAAGCTTTTTGCTGTAATAGCTCAGGCTATTATGAGCATTAGCCCAGTTCCATCACAAATTCAGTACTTTGTGTTGAGATGGGTCAGAAATACAGGCACACACAGACACATACACAAATGCATCTCCAGTGTCAGGTCCGGCTGGTGCTGCAGTGATGCTGGGAGTGTTTGTGGGTTGACTATTGAGGAAAGGCAAGGGGGCAAAAGGGACGTGCTGGCATAATACATTTACTAATAACTGTTTATTATTGTTGGTTCCCCAGGGGAAGCACTTTATGGAAATGACTGGATATGAAGGGCAGAGGTGTGAGAAGGCCACTGGGAAAATTAGCTTTTTAGATTCCCCCACAATGTCCTACCAGCCTCATACCTTGTCTGCCTGTGGTATGTCACCCTTGGAGCTGGGATCACATGCATCTGTTTGTTTGTGCTCAATGCAGATGCACAAAATGAAGGTGGATTATTTAAAAAAAAAAAAAACTTAATTGAGGCATATCTATTTAGAAATGCTTTCTGTTGGACATTTTTCACACTGAACCAGTGCATATATCTCTAGTTCACACTTTAGAAGACAGTGTACTCTGCACAAAACACTAATTAACACAGATATGCAGTGCTCATCTCCACCGTCTCATACTTCAGCAGGGTGTGATCTTGCACTTATTTGCATACATTAATTAAATGCATTCCTTCTAATAACAAATGACTCCATCGCATTAATGAATTTACTGTTATAAAGCAACACAACATATCTTTAAAGTCAGAGTACCTACACTAGGACTGCATATTTTAACACTGTCATGACCCAGCAGGCATTCTCATAATATAAAATTCAGCACCATTAGTTATGCATATAGAGATAATAAACCTCAAATAAACGATGTGCTTATTTAGTTCCCTCTGTATTCTACAAAATGTTTCACTCTGAGCTAGTACATGCAATTAAGGATTGGTCAGTATGGCATGATTGACACCCAGGCTCAGGTATTTGATATGCTTACAATGAAGGCATGGAGCACAATGACATGTTATAATGCCATTTGGCAGATTATGGTGACCTGATGGTTATCATAGTCTCTTCTCGGCAAGAAGGTTCCTGTTTGTAATATTGATTCTGATATTGGATGGGGCTTTCTGTGTGGAGTTTGTGGATTTTGCTTATTCTTCTTGTTTTTGCGTGGATTTTCTCTGAGGTCCTCTCACAGTCGAATTACATGCATGCCAGCTTAATTTGGCATTTTAGATTGGCTGTAGATAAGCCTTTGAGCTTGCATTTTTTTTATTTTTTTTTTTCTCTGGGTGCATTCATACCAGGATTTTCCGGGGAACTTAGTTTGATTAGGCGGAGGGAATGCAGAGAAATTTGGCACCTTTCTTTGGTTTGGTTATATTTAACACTGCACTCTACTTAAGAAAACCGAACCACCTGGACAACTGTGACAATAAACAAAATGACTACTGACCAAGAAGAAAAAAAAAAGCAGCAGGATGAAGAAAACCTAGCTCATCAATTGACCAAGACCAAAAATGGCTCGCAAACATAGAAACAACATCAAGTTTATGCAGTCTAGGGGTTTTTATTTTGCTTTGGTGTTAAAACTCAATGTGGTTTTCACAAACATATCACCAACGGGTGCGGGTTGGGACAGACAGGGTATAGATAGAGTGTCCAAACTGTAATCTCACTGTGTTTCCACAGCCAACCGTAAACTTACTTGAGAGGCGGAGAATCAGTCAGAAAGCAATACACGCCTCAGCTATGTAATAGCATGATGCCATCGCAGTGCAATGCCTTTCTTAAAGTATAACCAAAACATGACTCAAAACATCGAGTGTTATAAACTGCCTTATTTTCTACATTTCTGAACATGGATGATTAAGTAAATAGACCTCATATTTAAAATGAAAGCAAAACTTTACAAAACCTTGTTACAACAAGCATTTGTACACCATAACTCTTCAGTTGAGGAGCTTAGATCTAAGGTCCTTGACTCTGGGAGTTTCATGGGCAAGATCGACATTGATTTTGTAGGTGGTTTGCACAAATGTGTATGTGCTGCTTAAGGCCTGGTCATAGGAGATGCCAAATACATAATGTGTTTTGAAAAGTTCATCAGAAGCTGACAGGGAAGACTTGGCCTTGCGGGGAAGGAGCTCACCATCCAACAACATGTAATACTCATGGATGCTTCTTGTTGTCCCCACTGCTAGGATGTAGGGCTGTCTCTGCTGCTCTGTACCAGAGTGCTCCTGAAGGCTGTGACATGACTGTAAGATAAAAATAAACAACAATAACTATACTGTACAGAACATTGTGATGAATAAGTCAGACTTTCAGCTTTCATGGCACAGTTGTTTTTTTCATATCTGTTCAGCATGTGATAAAGCAATTAATCTTTTTGTAGCATGGTCACAGAAAAAAAAAAAAAAAAGAAAACATCAGTCTTTGGTAATTTCAGATATTTCCTCACAAATATGTACTTTGTTCAGTATGTATGTAGGTATGCGATTGTGAGGGACTCCATCTGTTGGTTTGGAAAGGAAGTTGGCTAAAATATTGTTTTTTGTAATACAAGTTTTACTGTTGCCTATTAGATGGATATATATTGTCAGGGAGCAGCGCTACCGCTCCGTCTGACTGTGATCAGCAAATGCACACATGAGTGCCACACATGAGTGCCACACATACATGCGCACACACATCAATACACACTTCACTTATTTTCTCTGCCTCTGTCATTGCTAGTAATAGACATCATTCTTCCTTTTATATTTTCATCACTCCTTTTCTGTATGAGTAGCATAGCCAAGGGTACACACTTGGTGGCTCTTACCTGGTTTAGGCATACATTTCACAAAGCGGTGGTGGCAGGAGGAAGACCAGCAGTGAGGCCATGTCACTATCCCAGCCTTCAACGGAGGAGGAAAACCTGCTTTCAGTATGAACTACACCTTAAGAAAATGCTTAATACAGAAATATTATTGAAAATGCTGGGCACGTTAACGCTTTAATCGCGCGATAACGCAACGCTTAATTAACGCCGTTCATATTTTTAATCGCTCGTTAATGTTTTTTTTTTTTTTTTTGCTGGCTGCTGGCTTTGATGACAGAAACATGGCGCCCCTGTCTCTCTTCCCTGCTGCAGCGGTGCAGCAGGAGAGAGCGGGTTTATTAAAATGAAGAGACGTTTTCTATCTGGAACTTAAGACAGAAGAAGAACCGACTTTCTCTTTGTCTGTTTAAACCCATGCAGATGGCAGAACATCGTGATTTTTGGATGGGAAACTGCTCCCAAAAGACAACAAGAAACTTTTTGTTTATTATTATTTTTATTAAATGCGGTTTTAGGCCAGACAGCAAAAGGTAAGACATGTTGTCTGACTTTTACAAGCGTAAAGCATAAATCGGGCCTTTTTCTGCCTCTGGTTCGGTGAATCTTGGTCGTAGCGAGATGAAACTTCCAGCTGTGGAATCTGTGAGATGTGAGCTTTCAGTAGAGGAGCCTTTTGTTCGTGTTCATGGGGAGACATTTGTGTTTACATGTGTGTTCGGACTTTGTGTACCTGGTTTTTAGCTATTGTTGTCCTAACTGTGTTTGTTGGTGATAGAAATGGTTTTGCTGAGCTGGTAGCTGAAATTCTGGACTTTCTGTGGATACCACACATGTTTATAGTTACATCTACAGACCTGACGCTACACCCGGAAATGAGACGTTAACCCTTTTAACTCCTGGTAGCGGAGGCTGCAGGTGAAGCCAATACAGTCAAGCTAAGAATGCAGATTTAGAGAATTTATAGGCCAGAATCTGGATAATTAAGCAGTAAAGGTGCATGGATGGAAGTTATTGTGCATATTGTGAATATTTCTCTCTCCTCACCATCTAGAAGCTGTGAGATTCTAATCCTGCTTTCTGTCTGTTCACCTGATGCTGATATTCATCACATATTGTTCCTTCTGTGTTTAGAAGGAAGCAGCTTCACAGCTTTAAATCCATCCTGCTGACTTTTTACCTTTTAGTTAGTTAATCCTGAACATTTCAAATATTTGATTTTATAACTATATATGAAGAAACATTTTAACTGTTGGTGTTTAAAGAGAAAACTGCTGCTAAATCTGTTTATGTGTTTAGTGCAGGGGTCTGCAGCCTTTCCAATCCAAATTCCCATTTTTCCCTCAGCCGACTAAATGAAACTCCTTTAGAGATGTTAGAAGACTTTTCAAAAAGGCAACTTAATATATATATTTTTAATTAATAGCCACCACAGGATGTTTGTTACTTCTGAAGAACCACATTTTTATTTCGGTTTTTAGGTTTTAAAATAAATGAAAACCTAAACCCTTTATAAACAGAGGATAGACAGACTTTCTTCTAAGGGATGAAGATATTTGTGGAAAATGATGTACAGTAAAAGAAAAAAAAGTTCATGGTTTCCAACCTAATGACAAGAAAGAGATAGATTTAAAAAAAATATTTTAGCCACGTATTTAGAGGCATTGTGGAAGGTCCAGAGAGACACTTGCAGCTCCAGAGTCGCAGGTTGGAGACCCCTGATGTCGTGTTTGTAAACCAAAACTTACTGCATTTTCTTTATAAAGCTGTAGGCCTTCTTTTAAAGGAAAGAAACATTTTGCACATAACAATGCGATTAATCGCGATTAATTGCAGCATATCATGCGATTAATTGCGATAAAAATTTTAATCGTTGCCCAGCACTTATTGATATTAAGCTATTGTCAATAAAGGAGTATTCATCTATGCAACCATTTCTGATGGTCAATAAATTAATCATCATTTTAATACGTGGCCAGATTTACATAAGGTCAATCATTTACCTGGGACCTCGTCATCCTCATCAGGGTTCTTCTCAGCAGACTGGATGAGGTAGTCAAGCAGGGGTGTCTTGCTGAGATTTTTTGGCTTGCTCTATTACTTTGAGTGTTCCCCATTTCTCAAGGAGTGTTGATGCAGTCTCAGGGCCAAACAACAGCTCAAAACCTTGCAACACCTGAAAGGGAGGAAGCAGTTGTAGTTGTATTTGGTGATAATAGGAATGGAAGAATGTTAACATTTTAGCTTTGCATAGCTGTTCTTGACAAGGAATGCATTGTATACACAATAAATGAACCTACCAGGCCTTTTGTGTCAAGGAACGTTAGGAACACTGTAAGCACTGTGCTGCACTGTGTAGGATCATGGACCAACCTTTGCCTGTGATGAAAAGTTTCTCTCATTTTCATGAAGATGTTCATCTGTGCTGTGTTTCAGTAGAGATAGGGCCTCACAATACTGGTCTCCATACAACTGCTGCTCTTTAGTAACTTCTCTCTCCAACTCTGGTCCACTTCTGTCCGAGGTGTGAGTGCTCCTTCTTCTTTCCCCAAAGCTACTGCCACTGCATGAAAAAAGTGTTCCTAAACACAGTTACAACAACGTTAGGTATGCTTAAGAATTACATCAGCATGAATTATTATAGAAGTGAAGGACTTATAGTGTAGAAGATTTGCCAGACCAATTATTTACAAACAAAATTTTGGCAACTTTGATCACAATCTTGCTTTAACTATAAGTATCAAGACTCTTAATTGTCCCCTGGCTGCCTTCACAGCTCGCAGTGTTGATAAAAAAGAAGCCTGTCTACATTACTCTTCAGAAACAACAAAAGCTGTGATTACATAATCAGAATTGTTTGGAAACAATATTCTTTTGAAATATTACTTTGAAATATATACTCACATAGCCTTTTTTTGAATAGGGATCTTTTAGAGAAGTAAAAAATGTCCAGTGCACACTGTTTTCTTGTGTCCATATGTGGAGCACGCCTGTGGGGGTTAATGACAACATGTACAAAAATCAAAGCAAAGAAAATCCTATAATCCTAAAAAGATGTGCTACATACACTGCATTAGTGGTATTACCAATACTTTGTTTGGTGTCCATCTGTGTTATTGTGGTTTCTTGATATCCTGGGGGCAATCCTTTCCTTCTGTTATGAAGTCCCTTTCTTTCTCCAATCATGATACCCACCCTCTATAATAGTCTACAGGCAAGACCAGATCTCCACCATCATGGTGCCTACACTTTGGCACACTATTTGGGGTGCCAAAGTGTAGGCACCATATGAATGTGGTATGATAACTTTTAGGGCATTACAAGTAGCAGTTAATTGATCCCAGATGATTCAAAGCCACAGCTCATTGGCTTTGTAAATGTACTCTTCACTAAATGCACAATGAAGCATTTCCCTTACCCATACTTTACCACCAGATCAGCTACAACAATGTTGACAAGTTCACGGCATGTCCGGTCCTTCATCTCTCCGATCACTGCATATTCTTAAGTATCTTCTCCCCTCCAGGCTTTTGTTCCAGAGCTCTTTTGATCAGCTTGGTAACAGGAAAATTAAAAATGTACTACTACTAAAAATATACAACAACATAAGGAAAATGTTATACAAAAAAAAAAAAAAAAACATGGTGACATCAGAAAAGCATCACTGTCTGAGCATGATGATAATGACAAGGTACATGAGGACAGCACAGCGGTATCTGAAAAGGAAGAACGCATAATTTTCAAAAAATGTACTTTACCTATAGTTTTATTCAACAATCCACAGGGTCAAAAGTTGAGATAATATGTGTAGACTGTAGATCAGGGGTTGGCATCCTTTGGCACTCATGCCACAGGTGGCACCTTGGGGCATAAACACTGACACGCTGGCACCTCTCAGTGGCCGTCCCTTCATGTGTGGCCTGATTTCTTGGGTTTGAGTGACAGCTCCCTAGGGTTGGGCATCAGGTCTTGAGCATTAAACATCTATTGGAACTGGGACTTACTTTATAATTCTCCCAAAATAGTTTAAATTTTTAAATTTCGATACCCAGTCCGCCGACCGGAAGACGAAGCTGCCAAACACCAACAAAGAAGAATCTACTGGAAGTGTTTGCGTTACCGCCCAGTGATTGGCTACACTTGTAAGTGATTGGCGCGAATGACAGCCTATCATCACTGACATTTTCAGGTGGCAAAGATAAGGAGCGCATGCGTTTTTGCGTTAGTTAATTATTCTGTTTTTTCTTATTCTGTTTTGCACTTACTGGAGGGCTTTGTAGTTTTGTTGCACTTGTTGCAATGACAATAAAGTTCTATTCTACTCTATTCTATATTTCTATTCTATTCTATTTATGAAAGCAGTTTTTGAGTTAATTTCAAACTGTCACAAAAGTTGCTGACCCCTGCTGGAGACAATGTGTTATTGATGTGTGCCATCTCGCAGTATAGGCCATGATAGGTAGCCAGCTAGATAGTAAGACTGGATTACTGCAAGACTCAGCACTCAGCCACTGATGAGATCTGGAAGATTCGTAGTTGTGAGAAGAAAAATGAAGACGAAATTATGCTGAAAAAAAAAACTAAAAAAAAAAAAAAAAACTCCAAAAGGACACTCCTGAAAACCTGATGGGTTATTTTTTCTATAATGTGCACAGTAATCATGCGGCCATTTACCAGTCACTGACTTAACATCAAAAAGGGTTGACAGAATATCTTATTTTATCTCCAGGATGTCACTGAAGACCCCCACCATCAACTTCTGTTCTTGTGTCATCCACCACATATATGTCTGTTTCAGGGGGTATGCCAAACTTCGCTTTGGCTTTGAATACAAAAAAAAAAAATGCCTGGAATGTGCTAAATTGCACTTAAAATGTAAAATTGCTCTCCACAGTGCAACAGTCCCTGAGAAGTCCCACCTGCACATTTCCCCAAAAGTTGTACCAACTAAAAACACTACTATGATAATATCAAGCAAATAAATTAAATATATATTTTATGAACTCAAAATTTAGTCTGACAATTAGTAAAGTTATGTGATTCCTGTTAGGGCATGAAGCAGAAATATTATCATTACCCTCCTGAAGAAATGCTGTATGTGAAGCTCCATTTAACTTAATGTATTGCACTTTGAAAAGCATTGTTGTACTTGTCCTCCAACAGTACTAAAACATATTGCTGATTTAGTGCACACACAGCACATTTGGTGAAATCCAAGCTCAGCAAATCAGCTCACATCAACCATAAAGCACGGAGGTGGAGGGGTGATAATTTGGGCTTGTTTTGCTGCCACAGGACCTGAACACCTTTCATGGTATAGCCCATGAATGTTTCTCTGTACCAAAATACTCTAGAGTCAAATGTGAGGGAATCTGTCCGACAGCTATTTTTGGTAATACAACACACAGCAGCTAATCTGAACAGCATGGCTGTAAGAGAAAATAATCAGTGACCCAAAGACCAAACCTTGTCTTAATTGAAATGCTGTGGCAAAGCGGAAAATTCCTGCACAATGATGTGAAATACGGATGATATCATGCAAACATTATTACTTCAAGATACTGATGCCAAAGGGGTTTCTTTTTTTTTTTTTTTTTTGAGCTACTTAATTTTAAATTCTGATATGTAAAACTGAGAATTGAAGAAAACTGTTAAATACAATTCAGCATGTGTCACTTCTAGATTAAATCTTCACGTTGGATTTTTTTTGGTTGCTCTGCTACAGAACATCTTTTCTAGAATAAATTAAATTAAAGAAACTCTGCCACCAAACACTGAACAACGTTTAGATTAAGGATCAATGTAATTTCGATTAAAAAAAATCCTCACTTGACAAAACCCTTATAAAGCATCTGCAATGCAACTTCTGGAATTAGTGATTAAAAAAAAAACAAAAAAAACACCTAACAGGACACTCAGGTCATCTTATACAACATATATGAAATTAGCCTGGCATAGCAAGATTGTAGACAAAAAAAATAAAAAACATTTGACAATAATGGTCCTTCTGCATGTCTGCTCTGTGTGTGTACTTTGTAATGACATGGCTCGGTGAGTCTGTTGATCTCACAGCACAGCACGGCCAGCGCTAACGTCTCCTCAATCTCCAGAGGATATACGAGTCCAAACCTTGCTGGTTTTGGCCAAAAGACATGTTTTGTCTGGTGTGTTTGCATTTGGCTCTTCTGCTGGTGCTGTTTTGTGGTCAGGAAGCGACACCATGAAGAATGATCGAGCTATGATTCAATCTGGACCTAGGTAAACCACACTGCGAAGAAGAAGACAGACACATGGTTAAATGGATTATAACTCTGTTTGTCTTCTTGTGGTCGGGATGAAACATAACGAGACAGATGGATACAGATGTGGGTAAATACCAAAATGACCTTTCAAACCAAAGCCACACTGGACACTCTTTCATAAATCGAAATAAACACAGAAAGTGCCCCATCATTACTAGTAAAGTCTTAGACCTTTTCCTAACACTACACTAGACAAAGAAAAACTGAGAGCATTCATTTTTAACACTTCAGTTTTATGGGCCCTGTAATTTTTTGTTAATTTATTTATTTAAATTAAATAGCTGCTGTTTATTTTCAATTTAAAAAAATGTCCTTCCATTTCCATTCATGTTTTTTGGAGATGTATGAATATATTTTTAAGAAAATTCATGTGATACATTTTGTGGGATTTGAGATTTTATGGGATAAAATATTTCATGACATCAGTTCAAGTTAGAAAAGTTAGAAATTTTCAATGCTCTTAAATCATAAGAAAGCATCTGAACAATTATCCAGCTGTCACGGGACCAACAAAAACAGCTAAAAACCTTTTATCTACTTGGAAGCTGTAGTAAGCACATCCTACATCTCTAGCTATGCTCTTGAGTAAACAAACATCTGTTCACAGATGCCAAGTGAAAAACTGCGTGGAAGACTCAAAAGGTGCAGATGTGTTTTTTTCTCCCTGTCTTTGCACCTCTATGTGATTGGATGGTAACAAATGAAACTGTCCAATCCACTGCTAAAATGGTCCAGCACATCCTAAGTGCCTGTCTCCCTGAGGGGCCAACAGCCACCCACAAACGGAGCATGCCTTTTGTAGGCGCTGGGGAGAACCGTGATGACCCTCCTGCTAATGCAGCAGTAACAGTGACCAAAGTCCAAGCATGGAGGCCAGCTGGAGGAGAGCCAGTGCTCAGCAACAACAGCCAGATAAAGACAACTGTTCCGGTTTGCAGAAAGAGAATCTGCAGCATCTGAGACTTGGACTGATTAAAACAGGTATGTTACTTTCACTTTGTGGTTGCTAAAATAATTTCATTATAATAACATGTACAACAAATGCTAATTTATTTTCATACTTTTGCCAGTTTATTTACATAATCACTTTTTTTTTTTTTTTTTTTTTATAAATCTACATTATTACCTTATTCAACTCTGACACACTAAAATATGCTAATAATAATAAAAAAAATTACTCACTCAACATCTGCGTCAGGTGAGTTTTGTCACTACTAGATTAAATATTAATCTTTAAATTAAATCACCTGTGTAGGCTCTGTGTAGGTCTGCAGAGGTTCAACGTGTCCTTCTCATAATCAGATGTGCAGTCTGGCTACGCAAACGCGGCGAAGCAGAAGTAATCCATTGTGATTGGTCAGTTTGTAATTATGTGTTTACAGATTTTTGGATCTTCTTGCTGAACGACTGCAAAACGACATCTCCTTTCCATCATTTGTTTGCACTGTAAAATGTTCATCATCATCATGGATAATTTCTTTGTCTGTTTACACAATCTCTTGAAGACACTGCACTATGATGGCCATCACTGTTCTTCCAAAACAGGACATACTTGCCAGAACTGAAGCAAATCATCAAAGAAACCCTGTGGATTTATCAGCCGATATCAGCCTTACTGCCACCTGCAGATCCAGAAAAGAAACTGCAACATGATGCTGTTATTCTACACTCAAATATATACACACATTTTATTTGCGTCAGCTACGCAGACCTGACACTGACGCCGTACAAGTATAACTCCAGCTTTATCTAACAGTTTGGTTCATCACCATCTAATAAGATAGAAGTGTAAAGATAGGCAAGAAAAATCTGCATCTGCCATTTCAGAATCTTGCACAGTTTTTCGCTTTGCATCCACAAACAAACAGCAAAAACAAAAGTAAATTAAAAAGTAAAGGGACTTTTTGCTTTTCTTTAAAAATACAATTTTACAACCATGAAAAGACATTCATTAACTACCAAAAACTGTTTATGACTATATTTAGTCTTTACATATCACGCAGACCCCGTGTACGGTTCGTTGCGGCGTCACTACCGTGTCCTCGGAGTAGGTCGGCGGGGGCTCAGCATGCACCTCTTCTAGACCTGACGCTCATCTGTTCTTGCACTGAAGATATGTGGAAGTACTCCCTTGTGAATGGTCATTTTGTGATTATGTGTTTCTGGATTTCTGGAGCGTCTCGCAGTAATCGTGGAAGGGAAAGAACAATATGATGTTGTAACCCTACGATTATGCGCGTGAGCACATTTCACCAGCGTCAGCTGCGCTGGCCCTACTGTGCACAGACACCAAGTGTAAATCCAGCTCAAGAATTTACAGCCATGGACCTCAACTATACTGAACTTGAGCCATGAGCACAAAGGTAAGACACATTTTCAGCACAGACTGGACTGATATCACCAAATTGTTTAAAACGTGGTTTATGTTTGTCGTAGATGAACTAAAACCACAAACTGCAACTTCATGTGATTCAGTAACAGAAAGGTAAATAGAAATAGCTTGTGCTTGGAAAATCACTGCAAGGTAATAACAACATACATTTAAAATCATCAAATATTTCTTAAAAGCCTAATTAATGTGTATACGAAATGAATAATCTTCCTTTTAAAATATTATATATATATTTATATTTTCCATCTGCTTGTGAAATATTTTAGTTCAGTTTAAGGACCTTTAGTCACTGCAGTTAAAGCATTAAAGTGTTTTTGCGTGCACCTGCCCACGTCTGGCATTTATATAAATGTAGATATGTAAACTGGTTGAATCTTCGGACACCATTGGACAAGAACATTACTTTCACTTGTAGTCTTCAAAATTTTAATTAGATATTTTTGGGGTAGCTTCAACAGATATAGTATGTGTTTTCAACCATAACACAGTAAATTTTCAATTTACATCACATGTTAGTGTGTGTTTCACTTACATTATTGGGTATTCATAACATGAAAAAAGGTTGATGATCCAGTGGTGGGAAGAAGGACAAAAACAAAGAGTTTAATTCTAGGCAGAAGCATGAAGACATTTCTCAACATGAGAGAGTAATGGCAAGCCAACCAAGCACGCAGACAGCCGGTCTGAACTGTAATTAATGAACAAGTTTCTCATGATTAACTTTTATTAAGCGATACTCCTGAGTCCCCTAGCCAGCAGGTAATAGGAGAGTCCTGGAGAGTGGGAGAGAAAGATGGAGCAAGGGAAGGACGAAGGAGGGAGACACTCGACCCCATTATTTCTCTGCAGCCGCTCATAAAAACAGCATCCCGTAAACTCATAAAATCCTTTCCCACTGTAACTGGGCCCTTAAGCTGTGGCCTGCAGAATTAGAAGGGCACACATCGCATCCCAAAGGAAGTCTAGCCTATTCTACAATTAATGCATCTGGTGAAATGGTGTTTCTTGTTTATTTGTTGGGATTTAATGGGATTTCATGTGTTCCTTGTTTTCTACAAACCTTTGGAATTTCAGTTCGAGTTGATGCTTGAAATTAGTTTGTTTAGGTTAAAAAAAAATAAAATTGACCTAATGCTTGTTAATGTTTCTGGGGTGAACCTATCCCTTAGTTTTCATATATGGGATACATAACATTGTTAGCATCACATAGTGTTCCATGCTAGCTGATATATAAAAGAGTAATGGTGTTTGTGACACAGGGTCTGTATTTCTGACAGATAAAAACTAAGTTTTGCTATACGTCTTGATCATGACAGTTTGTGTTCATTCACAAGCTGTAACAGTTAAAGATGAAGTCTCAACGCTTTTCTACTCCCAACTCAGTTCTTAACTCACAGCAAAGCTGTGACGAAGCCATCTCGTCACTGACAGCTGTCCCTACTGAGTCCATAAACGTGCACACACACACACACACACACACCTGGTCAGTTCCCCGGGGACAAACTCCCGCCAAAGTCCGACAGTCATATTACAGCAGTAAACCACACAGGAATGCAGTCTGCCTCACGTAGCGACTTATTAAGGGTGCACACTTAATATCTTGCTAGGCTTATTGATTATATGGCGTTTGCTGGTTACTTACCGTCCTCTTCCTGTCACTGCTGTGGCTTTGGTCAAACCGAGGCCAGATCCAATCCACTGTTAAGTAGCCGACCTGGCCGACATCGGGAAGTGACGTCACGACCATGTGATCACACCGGTTCGCGCCAAACATTTTTATTTTTAAAAACCATTTATTACTTTGCTGTTTCTGCTACTGTGATTAATAGGCATATTCAAAACGAGTGTGTAGAATTTGTGTTATTTTTGTAATTATTTTATTTATGTGGAAACATAACAAGAACTTAACTAAAGTGATTTATTTGTAGAAATTAAGGATTATTAAGCATAAGGGGCGGGGCTTAGAGTATTTAAAAGGAAGCCTGAGAAGAAGGGGGCATTCAGTGAGTTGCATTGCTGGCAACTGGAAGGATTGTTCAGAGACAGAAGATTGGATTATTTTTGGCTGGTCTAGAGAGAGACAAAAGTCATATGTTTGTTATTTTTCTTTTTTCCATTCTTTTTGTAAATATGTAAATATAATTTGCACTGGAGTTTTTGGACATTTCTCACACTGCTGAGCACAGTCTGGGAGCCACGGGCACAATAAATCCACCACAAACTGACAAACGACTTGCCTGTTTTATTGGTTGGCGAAGAACCCCGCCACAAAAGCCCTAACTCCTCAGTTCCACCGAAGCATCGGGAGAGTGACTATGTCAAGCTTTCCATCAGGCACCCCGTTCCACCAGGAGCATTGCAGAGCAGTCGCCAGTCGCTCGGTTGTCGCGGCTGGTTTCTCCGGTTCACTTGCTCAGGCAAGGATTGCAACATCATGCAATAGTTGGTGCATTTATGGGCATTTAAAGAGAACAATAAACCAGCAAAAGGTTATTTGGCCAGGCTGACCTGGGTCTCATGTGCTTGCTCTTTTTGTCTTCACAAGCAGGGATGTGTGGTGTCATACGAAACAGTGCAGCTTTCCACCTCCACAATGAACACCATGGTGTCAAGTATCAAGCAAGACCCTCTTTCATCTGGTGGCTTGGTGAATGTGCCGCCAGTTATTAAGTAATGTTAATGTTTTAGAGTAAAATGAGATCCAAAATCTGAAGATAGTGTTTTATTTTTATAATCGACCAGATTCACTTTGCCTTGTATTTACTAACTTTCCTCCTGAATAATCCATTCTTCTCCAGACTGATGTGGTTTCTAAGCATCAAAAATAGACCAGCTGTTTATGACTGGGAAAGCTGAGTATCACAACACTTTAGGGACGTTTACAAACGTTGCACTACAGGCCTGGTAGAAGCACTCTGATTGACTAGAACTGCTGCTCAGCATCGCTTCAGCAATGCTTCTGTGAGGGTTCTGTGTTCTGTAGAACAGTGGTAAGTGGGATGCAGACATTAATATTGCGAACTCAATCTCTACTGATGTATGGAAAAATGCATTTAATTGCATTTCAAGTCAAAACAGTAGAAAAAGAAATAGAAAATATTCCTGGGCAAAAGTCAAGAGACCAAAAGATAATGGGAGATTGTGTAAGAATTACGTTAGGGATAATGCCCAATGAGGTGCCCAACACCTGGAAGGGCATTATCCTGCTTATACTATGATCACTTATGAAAGAAATAAATATTAAATAAATTATTAATGGGTTAATGTTGTTTTTGACCATTAAAATCGTTAGTTTTTGACATAAAGCGGCTGAGTGGACTATTTAACATCTCTCGTTGTGACGTGTTGCCAAGGTAACCGGCTCTGACACAGAACCTGCAGCTAGATCGGCCACAGCTGTTGTATTCAACCTGATCAGTGGAAGGAAGGGAGATGATTGCTTAACGTTATGTTACATGACACAAAGTTTCATTTCAGAGGGCGGGTGCAGCTCTTACAGTTTCTGTTGGTCCAGAAAATGATGCAACCTTTTGTTTCAAAGACCATTGATTTTTTCCTAAATGGTTTTTATTGCAAGAAATATTATCCACCATTCACTCTGATCATTAAATGTGTATCAAACAAGTAAATCTATCCTAAATCGTTTTTATAATTGTGGCCAGAGGTGTTTTCCTCCAGGTCACTATGTGGCATTGGGCTGTCGAGATCACGGCACACTGATGAGGCAGTGGTGCTGAGTATTTAAGCTCAGGTGTAGCATATTACGCACTCACGTTTCTCTCGCTGTGTGCTCTGGTTGGCGTGGCAGTTCCTGGCCACACAGAAATGGAATCAGCACGGCGATTGCCTGTGTGGGAGAGGTGTTTGTGGTGCGGGGCACTTAACACTAGAAGTCCCAGGAATTTTGATGTCTCCCTAAAGTCCCAGAGAAGGGTCGAAAGACCTTTAGTCCAAACTGACGACTCTGCTGGCAAAAATTAGCATCTCTTCATTTGTAAATGCAGCCATTACCTGAGGAATGCACCCATTGCATCCAGCCCCTCCTTGTTACCTTGAAACGTCTGGTAAATTCTGTGGCAGTGGGGGATGGTGGGCTGAGGGGGATAAATAGTAGCTAGCTTCACCTCGAACAAATAGAAGGAAGCAAAATGCAGAGGCGGCTTACAACTCAGCAGGCATTGGACCTGATCCTCAGCGATACAAACCCTTGTGACTCAGATAGAGAAGAGATACAAATTCAGCTGGATTCGGACTCTGACTCTGAGCAGTCTTCAGGTAAGATTTGAAACTATTATTGAACTTTTTGGTATGACAAATTTCTTTCTTTCTGCTTTGTCCTGTACTGTGAGTTGCAACACTGGAATTTCTCCATTTTGGTACAAATAAAGGATTTTTTTAATCTTATTTCCAAAACATCCTATTTTCGTCCTCTGAAATTGTGAAATTGTTTACCTTGCAGATGATGAGACTGCTCCACTGCCAGAAAAGAGGGCTCGGTTGGGAAGTGAGAGGACAGAGATGGCTAAAGATGGCACAGTGTGGCATGAAGAACAGCTGGGGACATGTCTCAATTTCACCCCAATAGAACCATACGGCACAGATGGAGAGCCAACTGCTAAGGCCAGAAGAAGTATCCGGACTCGTCTTCAAAGCTTCTTCTGTTTTATAACACTTGAAATGCTTCGTAGCATTCAAGAATGGACCATTCAGCATGCACGGCAAAAGGAGCAGGCAGATTGGTTCATGAACCTCCCAGAACTAATGGCATTTATTGCAATTATTATCTTGCGGGGGGTGAAGAAAGTTCCATCACTACGTGACAATTGGTCAGCAGAGCTGGGAAACCCACGAATCATTGCTACTATGGCCCGAAAGCGCTTCCAAAACATCATGCAACACCTACGCTTTGATAACATGTTCACACGCAGTGAGCGAGTGGAGACAAATAAGTTTGCTGCAATTTCTAATCTGTGGGAATCTTTTGTCAATAACTGCATCAGATCTTATAACCCTGGTCGACACATCACTATTGATGAACAGACTCGCTGCAGTTTTCTGCAGTACATTGCAACAAAACCGGACAAATTTGGCATTAAGTTTTGGCTGGCTTGTGACTTGAAATCAAAGTACATTTGCAATATCCTGCCATATCTTGGCAAGGACCCCAGTCGTCCCAGTGGAGAGAGACTCTCTGAGAGTGTAGTGATGAGGCTGATGGAGCCGTTCATGGATAAGGGCAGAACTGTAACAACAGACAATTTTTTTACATCGCTGTCCCTTGCGCAACGACTGCTTAGCCGGAAAACCACCATCCTTGGCACAGTCAACAAGATTCGCCGGGAAATTCCTCAGTCAACTAGACTGAAGGACCACACTAAATTCACCACTCGAGTGTTTTCCACCACTGGTGCAACACTCACAGTATATGCGCCGAAACGGAAAAAGACTGTCTATCTTCTCAGCAGCATGCACAATGTGGTTGAGACTGAGAATACCACCAAAAGGAAGCCAAACACTGTCACACAATACAACACCACAAAGTGTGGTGTGGATGTGATGGACCAGATGGTGCGGGAGTACAGCGTGCGTGCAGGAACACGGAGATGGCCAGTCGCCGTGTTCTACAACATGATCGACATGGCGGCACGGAACGCTCATGTTCTTCATAAGGAATGCACCGGAGTGCAGGAAGTGCAAGAAGGCACATAAGGAGCAACTGCTTCAGCAGCAACCTCCCACACCTAGCCCTGGGAAAAGGGCAAAATGTCAGGTCAACCATCGATGCAAGAACAATTGCGCAACTGTAAGATGTGTTGACTGCTACAAATACACATGTGGCAAATGCAGGATGGAGATACCATGGAAGTGCCAAGCATGTTTGGACTTAGCACAGACGGACTGCTGAAAGAGCAGAAAAGCCATTCACACAAGGGCATGCCACTGTAGCCTTGTGTAAATATTTGTGAAATTGTTTCATTACTTGCATTATTTTAACTGTTTTGTTGTTTTTTTTATGACAAAAATAAAAAGCATTGGAAAAAATTCACAGTTGTTCTTTTATATCTTTGTCATGTTGACATTTATGCCCTCTTGACTTAGACACTAATGCTTCTGGACATTTTACTCACAGACCCTGCCTGTACCACCACAATCAAAAAATGTTCATTTTAAATATTCAAAATTGTTCATTGCTTGGGCTTTTTGGACATATGAACATTGGGTTAGAAAGTTTGAAAAATTGGTAAAAAATTCTGAAAAATTTGTATTTTTTCATTTGTATGAAAAGAGGAGAGCTGGACCTTTTAAAGTGATTTTTTAAAAAAATATGAATTCATCATTTTGTCATATCATTCTAAATTGTTTGCTTTTTTATTGAAGGCCCACAATGATTATCTTTTTTTTTTTCTTCTAAAAGCACACAAATGTGTCGAGGAGGTATATATCATATATCATATCAAATATATTTTTAATTATTTGAAATATACTAGAATGCAGGAAAACCTTTCTGAATCTGTTTGAGGTCTACTCCAATCTCATACTCAGGGGACCAAGCAGTGTCTCAAGCCAAGCTTTGGGCAAAAGTTGACAGTCCAGTTTCAAGAGTCTACAGTGTCTCCCCTAAGTATGCGCCCTCCTGGGGTGTGCCAGTAATTGACTCGTCTACAAACAAAAGAAGCTGTTCGCAGCTTAAGACAGGATTTTAGCTAAAATCCTACTGGTCAATCGACCCATCTCTGGGTTGTAAAGGTAGAAAGGTCAATTGACCCCTCTCTGGGACTTCTAGTGTTAAGTGCAATACCGCCAGCGCATGAGGGATCGTGCCATTTGGTTTCCCTCCGTCCCCTCTGGGATTTGCTGATGCTGCACCTGTGGGTGCTGGATATTGACAGATCCTCTGGTGGACTCACTAATCCCTGGTGGCCCTGCTGTTTTGGCTCTACGAAGATTATGTGTTGGCTCTAAGAGATTTTCCACGAGCATTCGAGTGCTCGTGCATCCATTTGGATTTCCAGTTTATTCACTGCATAGGTCCAGCAAATATGACCATCTGGACCTTCCTGGATTCCTCTTTTGTTTAGTGCACAGCGCAGTCTTTTGATTTATTTAAATTACTGTGTTGTTGTAGTTTATAAAGTTCGATACTGTTTTATTATGGGTTTTTAACATATATTTTGTATGCACTTGCTGGGACCCAAGGCAGCCTTCCTGCTTGCCTGTTCCTGGTGGTGGCTTTCCTACATACATGCCCTGTCGGCATGTAGAGAACAAGTGGTTTGGTTTGAGTTTCTCCTGTTTTGGTTTTATGCTGCTGCTGGTGCCGGCCCCATACT
The DNA here is from genome assembly GCF_017639745.1 of Melanotaenia boesemani. Classification (NCBI taxonomy): domain Eukaryota; kingdom Metazoa; phylum Chordata; class Actinopteri; order Atheriniformes; family Melanotaeniidae; genus Melanotaenia; species Melanotaenia boesemani. The sequence goes on from NC_055697.1 coordinate 5,002,290, forward strand.
TTAATTAGGTGTGATTTTATTTGTCCTTCCTTGATTTTACTTTGGTTTATTGTTCCCAATAAATAGTGTTTAACTTTCTCTGCCCGGTGGTGTGTAAAATGAACCTGTGTGCCTAACTACTCTGTCTGAAGTCAGTGTTTCCAGAAACAGTACTCCCTCTGGTGGCGTTGTTGGACAACAATCCCCCATGATCATTTACTGGTCACTTAGATCCATCAGCTACTTCATACCGCCACATAATGTTATTCACCATTCACTCTGTATCAGGTATGTAAGTAAGGTGATCAAGACAGAAAGACAGGCGATAAACTATTTAAAATTAAATGCAACATTGCCATTTATCATGACATTTCATAAAGATACTGGCATGTCCATAGTGGCATTTGAAGGACAGAGTTTAACGTTTGTGGACCCTGACCACTGCTGGTTGGGACGTTGTGGGATGACAAAATGTTGCTCCATTCTCATCTCACCTGGACTGACGGAGCTAAATAAGCCTGCAAGCTGCTTTCACAGCATACAGACATGATCTGGCATGTCTCCAGTTTCTGTTGCCACGGTTACCAACTAGTGTTTAGCCAGCGCAATAATTTACAACAATAAGGCTTTTTGACCGTAACTTCTTGGATAGGTGTTCATTATCACTTTTTAATGGACACCCTACAGCCAATCAGAATCGAGTATTTATCCAGACCATGGTATAATTCCATCTAACATATAGTGCATTCTGTTGCCTCACGAAACAATGGTAGCTGCCGTGTATCAAAAACCTAAACACCGATTAAAGCATGTCATCCCATAGTTCATTGAGTGGTCACTCAGATGAAGACATTCATGATTTCATGAATATTGCAAACTGCATCCCATCAAAGATATGGCTCCTCTGTGTTTAGAAAGAAGAAGGTTGTCACAGGGGGAACAGATCTCGGCGGGGTAACTGGCCTTGACACATCTCCAGCTTTTGTCACTGTAAAAGCCAGCTTATAAAGCCTTCCGACCAGCTTTACTGCGACTGAAAGACAGTGTTTACCATGACTGTGAAAGTGACAGAAACCACGTAAACTATGGCGGCATTATCATGCCAAAATCCCGCGAGAGTAAACGAGATCCCGCGCGAGAGGAATTGAGATCCGCGCGCGAGTTCCACGGGGCGTTGTGGAGATACGCGCGCGAATGAAGCAGTCCGAGCGCGCGTGCGCGCGCTATTTCTCCGCGCGCGCGGGCAGTATCTCCCCTCGCCTGAGTTTGCTTGCTTGCAGGGAATATCGGAGCCCTCGCGCGGAGAATGTCTGCTCGCTGGCTCATGCTGCTCACTCGCGGTAAAGTTTATTGGCAGTAAGTGGGCGGGGCCCGCGGGTTTTCTGTCATTACACACGATTGGCTACAGTCCCCGTCCTCTGTGATTGGCTCTCACTTAAAAAGAGAAGCTGCTGCCCAGAAACCAGCGGCTTCCAATGAGCCCCTTGTTATTTATTTTCTCCATGAAGGAAGTTTTACCCAACCTTTGTTTTCGTTTGTTAATAAGCAACATGACTCAAAGAGTTATGGATAGGTCTTGATGACATTTTCATAACTTGTTGGAGATGCCACAAGGAAAACGTCATTAAAGTTTAAAAGTTTAAAAACCACCCAGTTTGATCATTGTTTAACAAGTCCAATACAGTAGCAGGTTAATGAAAGTTACAAGAATTGTGTGTACATTTGTTTTTATGTTTTTGAACAATTTCTTACTCAACTGTCTTCTCTTTGGCCTTGCTTCTAATGCAGTTAATTCATAATATGGCCCAATTTAGATCTTTTGTATACAAAAAAGTGGTGTTACACTCATTATTGTTAAATTTCCCTTTGTAATAAATATTTTTAATTTGATGATCAGTGTGATGGAATATTTTTACTTTACTGCTTTTGCAGCAACAGGAACCTCCACAATGCTCCATTGCCACAAACTGGCTTCCTCCATGTCTACTTTTGATTAGCTACAGCCCATATACTGCGTTTGGCCATTGTACTGGGAAGAAAAAACTGATGGCTGAGACAAATCAGCCACTCCAACATTACCTGCAGTCAGTTACCAGCAGTAGAGATGAAGGAGGACCACAGATGTCCAAGTTCTTAATTAAAACCTGATTTTGATGCCACTTTAAAAAAATGTAAATTTAAATATTGCAGTTGAACAAAGATGTATTAAGCTGTTTCATTTTAATCCAGTATTTACTTACAAATCACACAGTTTAAGCAATTGAAAGTGCTTTACAAAAAACATCAAGCATAAAAAGCATGAAAGAATTACAATCAAACTGATTTAAAACAAACAAGAATATCAGTCTTGAATGCCATATTTACCTTTCACATACAGTTGTGTGAATGTCTTTCAAATTAGCAAACCAGTTCCTCTGTTAATTAACTTTCTTGGCAATAGTGAAAACGGCTCCTGTGCTGCTGCGTCATATGCATGGTCCTGCATTTTTGTGAAAAACAATTTCACAGATTTTCCAACTTGCCGAGTTTGTAAGTCTCTCTCATTTATCTTTTCGCCTTAATCACTGTGTGCTGTCTCGCAGGGATTCTGCGGTGGTGCTATTTGTCCTTTGTTGGCAGCTGTAGATTCATGATGGCAGACTGTCATGCTGCTTCCCTACGAGATCACCCATCATATGTATAAACAAATCTAAAATTTTTCACTCATGAGCATGTGTCAGATTATTAGTGGAGAAAATGTTACACAATGTTCCTTTAAAGTGCCATTTCAAGTACTTTAACATCTCCAGTTCTCTAATTAAGAATCTACAGCATCTTACAATACTTTTTAAATGTTTCAGTCTACATTCTTTATTATTAATATCTTAAAATAATCGAGGGCGGGATCAGGGCCGTTCAGCGCTTTTGGATGAGTCAGCACCTGCTGCTCACAGATAAGAGTAAACGCCGCATGCTTTGATTTCAGTCTCCAAAAGTCCCCTGTATCACGAGAAAGAATTGTTGTTAGTTCCTTAAAAAGTAAAAAAAAAATAATTGTTATAGGGGTCTGAAAACAAAAATAGCAGCCAGTCTTTGATCATCTTTGAACATGTGCATTGCTGTAATCAGAATACTGGAAACCGTGCACTGACTAATGCTCTGCATTGTTTGGAACGCAAACTGTGATTAAATGCTTTAATTTTTTTAACGCGTTAATTTTTTAATTAATAAATTAATTATAGTTAACGTGCCACCCCTAATATGTGTGTGTGTGTGTGTGTGTGTGTGTGTGTGTGTGTGTGTGTGTGTGTGTGTGTGTTTGTGTACTCCATAGGAAGGTCACCGTTTACTTTTTGTATTGTTATTTTAAAATTTGCTTCTGTAGACAAACATAAATTCTAATAAAAGGAAAATCTACAATATTCTACCTCTAAACCAAATGTACATATGGCCTGACAGTGTCTGCCTTTTACTGAAAAAAATCATATCTCATTATCACGTCACATACAGTATGTATATTTCCTTCATGTTCAACAAAACTCTACCAGCCCCTCGGGTTTAGTGGAATATAAGGAGAATTACATCAAATCAAAATATAGCCCACATTTCCAAATATAATAAAGAGAAATCCAAGCTACTAACACCAAGCAACGTCTGCCACAGCCATCGCAATCACATGGCCAAAGCCAGCATGTTCTTTATGTAAGAACGTTTCATAAGGTGATGCCTCAGATGCCTCCACTTCATAAAGGAGCATTAGCCGCAGGGGCTCACATCTCAATCTCTGCCGCTTTAAGGACTCCGTATCTCTTAGCATACCTGCTAGCATACGTTATTAAAATGGCTCCTGCTTTATGCCATCCCCACAAAGGGTCACAATGGCAGATATTATCTATTAGCTGCATCGTGATTTTGAAGTGCAAAGAGTCTTATGTGTAAGGTCATGAAAACAAAAGGAGTTGTGAAAAATGTAAAGAAAAGGCCAACAAGTCGGTGGAGCAATCAAGCATCTGTTTGAAAGCCACACTCTCGTATCTTGCTGATAATCTTTTGTCAGTTACATTGTTCCAAGCATATCATCTATTTGTTTAAGGTTTTCTTTCCTCACAGCTGTTATTGAGATGTGCTCTCATATTGCATATGCATTCTGCAAACAATGAATCCCCTTATGTCTTACAGCAATACTACAAAATTTTAAAAATAGCAGTTGTCTTGCTGGGGTGTTTATATATGTGTGAGAGATATGGGTGCATTGTACAGGTAAGGGAGAAACAAAGAGAATGAGTAAAGACTTTAAGTGTATAGGCGTGTGTTTGCACTAACATGACAAGCATTGTGTACAAGAAAGAGTATGATTCTGCATCGAATGACAGAATGCGTTTGTGGTCTACACTTGTGCATAACTGTGTGTTTGCCTATACTGAGCTCTAAAAAACACACATGCAGGAAAGGTGCATCTGTTTGCTTACATGATTTTGGGTACATTAAGTGTGTGTTCTATATTTCATGCAGATATTGTTGCATCAGAACACAAAGGCATATACGATAGAGAGGAGGAATAGCAAGCTATAGCTAAATAGACATGCTGAATGAACACATTTCTCCTGCCAAGTATTGCATGAATCAAATGCAATCCCACTTATCTTTGTGTGCATCAGTAAAAAGTGTTTTGAATACCATCCTGACTCTGACTATGTCTGGCATAACAAGTTAACCTCTAGTTTATGAATACAATCAGGGACTCGGCCACTGTTATTGCTACCTGGCAGACTTTGACAATAGCTCTGAATTTACGCCCATACATGTCAAAGTATCTATGTATGAAGTGAGGACACACAATAGCGCCAGCGGCTCGGCTGATGTATCAGCTTCCAGCTTTCCTCGGGTCCAGCTGACACCTCTGGAAATTGAAAACGGCAAGGGCCTTGTTCGTCGACAAATGGTCCTGCCGTGCAGGATGCGCACAAACACACATACACGTACAGGCATTTCCCATTCATGGAATATATATTCCCATACAGCCTCTACACGGGAGATATTTTAGAACATGAATGAAATCTAAATGAAATCTTAACATAAAAGCGACTATACATCTCTCATGCCTTGTGTGAAAGTTCACAGTGGGGTAGCCTTGGTAATGGAGGACCTGTTTGCAATGCAACATGGACTTAATGTGAGATACTGTAAACTCTTGATACATGAACATCTTCTTTTTGTCCTTTGCTGTGTTACGAGTACAACTGCTTACGGAAGGACATCACATTGGTTGCACTGACTGTGAACCAGCAAACTGGTTTAAAATGTACTTTATTTTCAGCATTTGATTGATGCTTGCTGTAATTACTATGTGGATGTGGCCAGGACACTGTGTCGATGACTGGGAACCCTGAAATGCCTCCTTTTCACATCCCATGTATTGTCCAGCCTTTATATTTAACTGTCTCATTAGCAGTGTGTTATTAAAATCTATTTGCTGTTGCTGTAATAAAATCAGTGGAGAAGCCTTCAGCCCTTATTCAAACAACATTACATGTATTAGTGTCACAAGAGTTCCAGCCTGACATGTCAGAGCTGCTACTGCTTATTGCCTAAACCATTAACTGATTTTATTTATTCATTTATTTTTTTACATTTACATCCTATAATTTAATATGTCCACTCTATGTCAGAACATTTACTTATAAATAAATAAATAAATAGGAGCAGGCAATGCAGCGTATTAAGTCAGACAGCTTAATTTCAGCAGTGCAAGTTTGTTCTCTTTTTCTATTGTTTCAACTAAAGGGTTTCAAATGTTGCTGTGACTGTTTCCACTTATGTGCTCTTAAAAGCAATGACTCATTTAAAATAGCTTTGTGAGTGCACTTAGAGACTAAACAACTTTTAAATGTGTTAATCTGTGTAATACAGCTTTAAAAAATGGTTTTACATCATATCTAGTGATTAGTGTCAGTGTATCTTTAGTGGAAAGGGTGCTGTGGAGAGTACCCTACTCAGCATTTGGTTGAGACCCCTTTGTTTTTCACAAATTAATTTAATCCTTAATACATATAAAAGGTCAAGGCTGGGTTAATAATTTAGGGAATACACATTTTTTTAAAATAAATTTGTGTAAAAGTCTTACACAAATCTAATATTTGGAATTCATTTTCAACTGATATACCTAAGGCAGAGAATATACTTGCATTTTAGCCTTGCATTTGCGTAGAAAACCGACTCTGTTGTGAGCATAATTATTCATTTGCTTGTATACTACACTTGGTACAGGAGGATTCCACTGGGGGGTGCATTAGAGAACTTGGACCAGATAAAGCTGCCAAATGAATGAAGTGTAAATGTAATTTTCATCATTCCAACAGAAGTCAGTTTTGGGGTCATTTTGAGATTACAGAAGAGAAAATACAGCAGCGGTAGGCCCCAAACCAAGCACAGAGGGGCTTGTCTTCTAAACTTTCCGTCAGTTTTACCACTGTCAACTCTTAGAACTTATGTCCGGATAAATTGGTCCCTACACTACTGCTTATTTTTCAATATGCAATATTATTGCATATTGCAGTGATAGCAGTAATTTCTGGGTATGTGCTTAAATGACATATCAAAGAAATGCAAAATAAACGAGGCACCCATGATAAACATGTATACACGAAATTAAATGCAAGTATATATTTGGCCTAACCCTTTGTAACTTAGGCTATTTACAAAAATTTGTTTAAAAAAATTACCCATATTTAGACAGAATTTACAAATATTTCCATCCACAATCCATCAGAGAAACAAATGTTGTATATTTTTATACATCCAGTTTCAAACCTTTTGCATCACTCCATGGTAAAAACTTTGCTCAAGCCCCCTGTTGTACATAATCTGAGACTTGTCTTCTGCCCCCAGCTGGATAATTCTGATTATTATTATTTTCCCCCCCATTTTTTCTCAGGTTGTGCTAAAAAGGGTTAAAATTTCTGTCATGGTTTTGTCTCTTTTGGGTGTCTCTTCCCACAAGCCATATGCTAATTTGGACACATGTCCACATAGAAATGAGTTAAGATGTATCTGCTAAAGTTTGTTATTGTTTAGAGGTGTTTTACACATGAAGCCAAGATTTTGGGAGATTGAAAATAATTTTTGAAACCAAGTTCTAAAATGAATAAATCTGAAAATTCCCCCATTAACCATAACCCTGTTTTTCAACCCATACACATCTTTCCTGAACCAATGCACCCAGTCTTTGGCAGATTGTTAGCCCCCTCTGAGAGTTGGTTCTTTGTGGTATGGAAGTGAGAGCGCTCTTCATGCAACTCTAACAGCTCCAACACCATAGTCAAGTTCGCTGACGACACTGTGGTTGCTTCAGCAACAATGTTGGGCGGGCGCATCATCATCAAGGATCTATCCTGGACTCTGCACATAGATAGCCAGGTGAGGAAGGCAAGGCAGTGCCTTTTTCACCTCAGACAACTGAGGAAGTTCAGAGTCTCACTGAAAATCATGAGGATGTTCTACACTGGAGTGGTCTTCAGTAAAGACCAACAGCCATAGTGAACAGGACCATGAGAGACCCTCATCATCCTGACAATGGTGTGTTGGAGTAGTTGTGCTCTGGCCAGCACTAAAGCTCATTAAGGTGAACACAGAAAGACTCAGGAGGAACTTTTTTCTTTAGTCTGTCAGAACTGGGAACTCTACCCTTTTGTTTTTTTACCAGTAGTAAATGGGTGTGCACAGCCTCAGATGCAGTACGACTGCATTTCAGTGCCATCTTGCTTGTGACTAATAAACAAATTAAAACTTGAAAACTTAACTGTCAACCTTGTAAGAGCCTTTTAATGCAAAAACCCACCCACCAGCCCATCTTACTTTTTTTCAATTTCCTCCAAAGACAACCAGTGACTTCCAGTGATATCCTTCTGAGAATAATTTGACTCACTAAATGTTTATCTAAAGTTGCATACTGATGCATGAAACCAAGGTCGCTGAGGGGGTCTTTTTCCTAAAACCAGGGGCTAACATAGGTCTAAAGAAAATAATCTTCTGTGAAAACAACCCTAGCAGTAGTACTTTTAAGGTTACCATTTAACCATTTTTCAGTGGTCTTTGGATCTGAACAAAAGAATATTTCTAGAATTTTATATCCACCTTTCCCTCTCAGTCATCACACATTTAATAACCACTAAGTCTTCAAAATCTGGTAACTTTAAGTTGCACAGCAGCAGTCGTGATTGTTTGCAAACACAACATTCAAATGCCATTCATGCAGTTTTCATAAGCTGAGAAGACAAAGCACCCAGCAGGGTGCGGTTGTTACGCGAGCCTGACAATGAATGAGAAGAGAGAGCTCCAATTGTGATAAGAAATGAATTAATCTGAGCAATAAAACTAGAATTTCTACTTGTTTCACAGCAGTTACCTTCTCAGGCACAAATAAAAACATCCATAACTAACTAATGTGTAAAATTAACAGATTTTTGTGTGTGTTTGTGTGTGTGTATGTGTGTGTGTGAAGCCACTTCCATACTTACTGTAACCACTCTGTGTTTATGGTAGAAAACAGAACATGCCAATCGTAACAACAAAGGACTGAATAAAGAATTAAAACATTAATTTCTGATTGTTTAACAGCAGCTCTTCTCAAAAGGAACATTTGGAGGCAGTTTGCATTTTAATGATAAATACTACCTGGATTCAGTTTAAGGGATGACATAATTTTTTTAACCTTAATACCAGAGAAAATATCTATTTGCCGCATGAAGAAAACGTGGCATAATGATCATCCCACTCGAGTACACAGTCTGTCTCTGAGCCTTGCGTTTCCTTCTCATGTTAGCAAGCTGGGAAGGCTGCATCTGTCGGAGAGAGCATTGTTCCGTTTTTTTTTCTCCATTGAATAAACAATATTCTTTGACTACTGAGAGAAGGATAAAATTTATTCAGTTTAGTCTTGTTTGATAAGCTTTTTAAAAAGCTGTAATTTAAAATCGACTTTAGTTGATGTGGTCTAAATAACTGATGCTCAAACACTGCACACAGTAGTTTCCTAAATTTATATACAATATGTTTGAATCATCAAAGCTGAGGAATGCCATGAATGAATGTGTGCAGCTTTGGTTTCCTCCTGAGAGGAGCAGGAAAATCTAAATTTTGCATTTAGAAATTGGCATAGAAAGAGCTGATCTGGGATCTGGTAGAGAAATCTGTTCTGATTATCAGGATTTCTTATACTACCTAAATGTCAAAGCTCCATTTCAGGGGATAAACACTAAAACTGCTTAGTCAGGTTCACAAAAAGTTTGCGTTTCAGTTTAATATACATGAAATGAATCCAGTTAGTTTTAAAAAATTATTAGAAATCTACCAATTTGAGTGTGCAACCCAATCTCACTAATCCCAGATTAGTTGAGTGAACTAGAAGTTTGCATGGAAACCGGTTCCACTAAACCCCTTTAGTTTTTAAACATGCTGAAACTAAACATGTTAAGTTGTATGAACATAGATGACCATTAGTCTTTCGTAAAAACCATTATTTAACTTAACTTATTTTCTTTGTACCCCCTAGTTTGTTTTAACTAACTCTCTTGAGTCAGATTTATGCAAATTGTTTCGTTCTTACACAAAAAGACGGAATCACACTGACTCAGTTTCATCAAGTTAATTTAAAAGACTCAACTTGTTCCAGATTAAAAACTAATTTAAGATTTATACTGAACTTAGAAATGCACCTTTTAATGATAATTCATCATGTATCTTGGCATATTTTTGCCATAGACTGGGGGTATCGATCTGCAATCTGCAGAACAGAGACAGTGGCATTAGGATAGGTCGGTGACCCTCTTCTCTGATGCTAGGCTGTGGTGGCGGCGGGTTTCGTCACCTGTACCGTCAGTACAGGTAAAGGTAAGAATTCAAACATCAGAACTTTCCAACATTGTCTAAAACATAACACAGAAAGTAAAGCACATAACTCAATCACCAATCTGCTGAATATGCATCTCCTATGAGCTGTTGTGGTCCGGAAAAAGCCCCACCCCTTCTGACAGAAACATAACGTGTTCAGTTATCTTATTTGTTTTAGTAATGAGACATTGTTTATACAAAACAAGGTAATTAATCACTACTAAAAGTTTATATTCAAACAAAATTTGAGTTTACAGTTTAGTCCACATTGTGAAAAGTATCGTAAAATAAAAATATCTAAAACCTGCAGTGATCCTCAGTGACTAAAGTTTGAGAGCCTCACAAACTGGCATGTGTCGGTCCCACCCCCTAGTGGAACCCACCAGGTGGAGAAGCATAAGGAGCAACAACAGCTGAAGGGTGCATCTTAAGATCCAGGTTATTCTAGGCAGACTTGAACATCACTGGTATTGAACCGCGGAACCATGAGGCATGTTGATCATTTTTGCTTATTTGGGTGAGTAATCCTTCCTCTCTTCAGAAGATTCAGTTTTGGATTTGGTTAAAAGTTAATTAAAGTATTTGGCTAGACAAGAAAAATCTGTATGGTTATGGTTACTACATTTTCTACATGCTACAAATTACCATATAATGATAGATACACTCAAAGTATCCATCTGTTCTGCATCCAGTTAGCAACATTTAGCTACAAAGATCACGAGTAGCCAAATAATAAACACAGTTCCAGTCAGGCTTTATGAATTCACTAAGACAGCTAACAGTCCACATTTCTTTATTCATACCCGTCCCCACCTTTGCTTTCTCTTCTCTTTTTTCCCTTTCACTCATCATTCGGAGTGATGAGACTCAGATGAACCAGAAATGTAGAGTCAGATGGCAACACCATCCCCATGATGTTGTCCACCATGTTGACGAAAACAAGGATTTACACATATTAATGAATAAGACCCGGTAACACCTTGGGAGTATGTCTGGGAAGAAGAAAAGAACAGGAGAAAGAGGAGGACAGGGGAGGGGATGAAGTGAAAATGGAGAGAATGAGGGGTTGGTTTCATTTGGTATCAATTTAGTCGGTATTCCTTAGGGGATATGCTAATATTTCCTGAGAAGCTGTGTCTCTTTATTTCTACAGCTCTCTCTTTGTGACCGCTGTACCTTGTTAGGGCTGTGGCCTCTTCTGTGGCACAGAACGAAGAGGCAGTGGTATCGAGTTGGAGAAGAAGAAAAAACAGGCAAATAAATAAATAAGTGGAATCCAACAACACAAAAAAAGACAAGAAAGCAAGAGTGATAGAGGAAGGGAGGGAGAGAAGGTAGCACCTTGACGCCGATGTACAGCTGCTCTCTCCTAGCGTGCTGGTTTCACCTTTCCAACCCCCTCCTGTCTGTCGAGTGACGCGTTTGATTTCGCCGCATTCATACATCAGTGCGCCCGTGCAATGCTGACACCTCATCTCAGCCTGCCGACTTTGGCGACCGAGGCCCTGTTTTGCATAGTGCATACCCCCTCCTCCTCCCCCTCCTCGCTTCCTCTGCTCCTCTCTTCTGTGACACTCTGCCCATCTTTAAAGAAAGAAAGATAGATCAGGAGTGGAAGACAGGTTTGGAAGGGGAGGGAGAGGGAGATTGCAAGTGACAGAAGGAGAGAAGAGAGGAGAGGGCATCTGGAGGGAAAAAAAATCAGTAGAAAAAAAGATGCTCCTCACTAATTTGTGCTATCGCTGTCCCTCATCCTTTCATGTGAGTTGCCTATCGGTGAGAAAAAATACAGAAAAAAAAAAAAAAACATCCTCACTGCTTCTTGGTTCATATCTTTTTTTCAGTTTTATATTTTATTTATTTATACAATTTTTTTTTTGTAAGAGAAGCACATGCTACGACCTTTACCTTTAACTGTCTGCGTGCATGCCCACTTGTTATTCAAAACTAAAGTATAATGTGCAGTTAAGATGAATTAAAACAATGCTCATTTCCTTGGAGCTCAGTAATTATGTTAGTCCAATTAGTGAGCAGCCCTTACTGTAAAAGTACTTGCCTTCCTCAAAGAAGACTTTTTATTATAATCCTGGACCACATGGTCAGGATGGAGAGCTTGGCACAAGCTCAGGACAATATGACAGCTCTAGCTTTTTTTTTTTTTTTTTTTTTTTTGATATGCATATTTCTCAGTTATGTGCTTGGTAATTGCATGCTTATTAGTTTTAATGGGTTTAGTGAAATGTGAGGAGGGCCCAAACAGGAGGTGTTGGATTAATAACTGTACTGCTGACAATGAGGCAGCAGTTGAACAAACACTGCTGAACATTGTGAGTGTGAACAAGAGTGGTTTAAAAAGTAATTAGACTAGTTTTTGAAATGTACTTGAGTGTTTTTAAATATCCCCATGTATTAAAAGACATTATGCTTTCCACTCTGCCCTGCTAATAGAAAGATCTCAAAACTTTTGCACCAGGAGTCAACATTTATTCTTGACTTTGAAAACACTAGTCTAAAAGATTCTCCATGAGGCCCATTTAATATCAGTACTAGAGCTTTTGGTTAAATCAACGGACCTTAAATTTAGCCTTTAGCTACATATAACAGACCACAATGTCAGGGTCAATACAATATTGTTCATTTTTTTAAAGTAGACAGGATCTGTCACAGTACTTCTATCTAGTCTTATGCTCTTGAGTGTCCCTCTATGCACATCGGGTAGTATACAAGTATTAGCCATTAATGAAAAACCCAAGCACAAATTACCTTTAACACATTAACCCTTACTCATACAGCTCAAAAGAAACATTTCACCATTCGCATTTCTTGACATCCCAGTGTGACGTCATCAGAAAATTTCTGAAAAAAGATTATATTTTTTTTGCAGTGGTGTTGCAGAACCAGGGACCTAAATTAAGGATGGCCAGATGAAAATCTTACCAATCATTCATCCCAATCACGCCCCTCCAGGTCCCGCTGTCATTGCCCACATGAGCATTTAAGTCCCCCAGCAGAACGAGAGTCCCCCGGAAGGTGTGCTCTCTAACACCCCAACCAAGCACTCTAAAAAGGGTGGGTATTTTGAACTGTTGTTTGGTGCATGAGCACAAACAACAGTCAGGATCTGTAACCCCACCCGAAGGTGGAGGGAGGCTACCCTTTCATCCACTGGGGTAAACCCTAATGTACAGGGCCAAGGAGGGTGGCAATGGATATGCCCACACCTGCTTACCGCCTCTCACTAAGAGCAACTCGAGAATGGAAAAGGGTCCAGCCCCTCTTGAGGACAGTGGTTCCAGAGCCCAAGCCATGCGTTGAGGTGAGTCCAACTATGTCTAGCTGGAACCGTGCAACCTCACACACCAGCTCAGGCTCCTTCCCTGCCAGAAAGGTGACATTTCCACGTCCCTAGACCTAGCTCCTGCAGGTGAAAATCAGACACCCTTTTGGGCTGAGCCTGGCTATCAGGCACTCACCTCTGTGCCCCACCTCCAGGTTTGGCTCCAGAAGGTTGACCCAGTGACCCATGTCCGAGAAACGGAAACCTGGATCCTTTGTTTTTAGTTATCATAGGGGTCTGTTAAGCTGCGCTTTGTCTAGTTCCTCCCTTAGAAACCTGTTTGCCATGGGTGACCCTACCTGGGGCATAAAGCACCCAACAAGGTGGCTCCTAGGATCTTGTGCAAACTCTTCCAATGTGGTAAGGTGGTGGCTAAGGGAAAAGGAAGACATTACCAGTGTGAGTCATTACATACATAGTAGTCACGGCAGCAGACATATGTCCAGAACTGGTTTCCGAAAATATGCATAGGAGAAGATGGTTTAGTTCAGGGCTACTCAATTCGGTCCTACGAGGGCCGCAATCCAGCAGGTTTTCCATGTATCCCTGCACCAACACACCTGAGTCAAATTAGGTGGCTCTAACAGCCAATCAGGTTCTACACAATGACTCATTAATTTGACTCAGGTGTGTTGGTGCAGGGATACATGGAAAACCGCTGGATTGCGGCCCTCGTAGGACCGAATTGAGTAGCCCTGGTTTAGTTCCTTTTCTTAATTCTCCCTGTATGTATAAATATATGATTTTGTTATTAATTTGTGCTTCTCTTTTTCTTTATCAGCAGGGATCCCTGGCTAAACGTTATGTTGCTTGTTGACCCCTCTCCCACATCCACTCGAGGCAGATGGCCAGCCTTTCTGAGCCTAGTTCTGCTGCTTGAGTTTTCCTTCTATTTCTTCTATACATCCGACCTGCTAAAGCCTCATCCAACTTCCCATGACGTTAGCTCATCAGGTCAGAGGTTGCTGCTGACCCCACGTACTCAGCTTAAAACCGGAGGTAATCAGGCTTTCAGACAGTTGCACTAAGGTTGTGGAATGCTCACCCGTTCTCTTTGAGCTGTACAGACTCCATTTACTCTTTCAAAAAGCAGCTGACAACATTTTTATCCAGACAAGCCTTTAAATAACTAAATGTTTGTTTTTAATTTTGTTTTTATTCATATAAATTGGTATATTTTATTTTATTTCTTGTTGAGAAGCACTATATGATTTTTATCTGTTAAAAATTGCTATATAAAATTTACTTACTGACTTCTTTACTGCCACCTCAAGCAGGTCAGGATAGAGTATTGAATTGAAGAGATTTGTTGCAATCTGTGGTTTTCCCTAGCTGGGTAATTATTTTTATGGATTGATTTATATGAACAGTTATTATAAATTAAACTAATGTGGATTATATAATGAATTTGTTTTATTTGTATTGTATTGCACTGGATAATGTCTGTAAAAGTGCTTTGAGATGAGTTTGTCGTCGCATTATCTTTGTTTACATGGAGCACTTTTAAACCGATCGAACGTCCAGTCAGAATAAAAATGAAACATGTAAAGATGGTAGTTGATCCGATTAGCCCCAGACAGTCCAGTCGAAAGAGGTGGTTTAAACCGTTTCACAATTGGATCAACGGAGAAAAATATCCATGTCTACACTCATTCTGATGGTTCTGTGGAGGATGTAGGCACTGCACACGTCAAAAGCATTGTGATCGTATTAAATATGTCCATCATGTAAATACAACTGATCAGATCGCTTTATCCAGCGTCCATATAAACACGTCAGCTGAAATCTCAGATCAGATTGATTTCAATTGTCCATTTAAACATAGCTACTGTGTTCAAACTGTCAGTAATGCCTTTCAATATGTTTAAAACAATTTCTAAGACATTACATGGAACTATTAACCCACTCCTATTCCCCATATCAACATATTTTCACACATTTGGTATCTTAACATATCACCTGTTTAGTAAAGGCACATTACACTGTGGCAGATGCAACAGAACACATATTGGAGTTGAAGTTTACTCAGAGACCAACACATCAATCAGTCAATATATGCCTCAATGAGTATTTTGATACCATACTTTAAATGGGAGCAATTTTTACTGGGGAGTAAACACACTGAGGGGGACATGGTGGGAAAGAGAGGGTGGGCTAGACTAGTGGGTGACATAAGGACTTGGCAATGTCAAAGTTGTGACAGACAGAGGGAAAAAAAGAGTTCGACATAGAACTTGCTGTGCAAATTTCAGAAAGAATTTGATGGAACAGGACTTGGGGAGCCTAACCTGCTGATGTCATCACACAGATACGTCAGCTGGGCTAAGAGGGCTGGAGTTTCAGCCCTTAAGACTGCATGTGTGAGAATTCTATGCTGCCTGATACCAGCGCACAACCAATGGCAATGTGCAGTAAGGTCACTGTAGGAAATGGTGTTTTCTTCAATTCAATTCAATTCAATTTTATTTATCCCTGAAGGTCAGTTTTGTTTGCAGTCTCAAAACTCTCTTTGGTAAGGCAAAGGTGAAGCGATGGTGGTTGGAATGAATGCGTATTTCTCTACCATCCAGAAAGCCATTTGAACCCCATCACGTACCATTTAGATAAACATATGTAACACAAACTTTCCTTTATGGTGTCCTTGTTACTTCTTCTACTACCTTCTGTAAACATTCACATTCCAGATGTTTTTCACACAGTAATGATGTTAAAAAAAACAGTAAAATTACTTCGTAAAAGGGAACAGCTGGCTGATAGGTACAAAAGTGAAATCACAGATAGTGATTTACTAAGTCTGGCAGAAATTTGGCCTAATTTTTTACAAGGTTAAAAATGGAATTTTAGAAGCAGTGGGTAATTGGTTATGGTGTAAGAGGGTCATATAATGTCCTCAAGGGAATTAGTAGTTTGAGTTAAGACTAAAAATGTGCTAAAGTATAAATTATTTCCCATAATGTATATATAACAACATGAAATTCAGCAAAGAAAATGACTAAAAACTATATAATGTTTGGTGTCTTCCTCTGTACCTGTTTTTGAATAAATAATGCAAACATTAATTGAGTTTAGAGATAAATTATGTGCGTGTTGGTTATAAGGTCTGATGAATGACTTTCTGTGACTTCCAGCATACTAAGGTATCATGAAGGCTTCAGGACTAATGTCACATATTGGCACCTTTTTCTCCGATTCCATGTGTGTATGTGTGTGTGAGAGTGAGAAAGAGGACGGGAAAAGAAGAAAGAAGTGTGAATGTCACTTTGAACTGTCACACTGTTGCACCCCCTGTAACAAACACACACATGCACATCCTAATGAGACATGGAGGGGCTTCAGCTGTGCCAACCCAGAGGCCAAGGTGGGAGAGACACTTCTCTCCCTGCACCCATTGTAAACACACAGAAACCAACCACTGCCGCCACCGCTGACGTTTTCCAACACACACAAACACCCACAGAGGCCTCCCAGGGCCTGACAGGCTCAGATAAATCAGGCTCTCGACACTCCTCTGCCCTCCCCGCCTCTCCATCCCTGTTGCCCCTCCTCTTGCCACCTGGGGTGGGAGGAGAGCGTTAATTTCCTTCAGGGAGAAATGGAGGGGAGGGAATGTGCAATGGCAAAAGGATGAGTGTCTGCATGTTTGTGTGTGTGTGTGTGTGTGTGTGTGTGTGTGTGTGTGTGTGTGTGTGTGTGTGTGTGTGGAAAAGGTGGGATGTTAACCCAGACATGTACACATGTGCTTGATGAACAGGGGAAACTTTGGGATGAAAAGGATGCAGATCCACCAATGTGGTGGTGAGGTTTCTCTAGAATTATAACCCTGACTTATGGCGAAAGTTGACCAAACACTGAAATTTTCCTTAAATTCAGCTGCCATGCAGTATATTCATGTGTTAAAAAGAAAATATTCATAAATAATAAATTCAAGTGTTGTGGATTCTCTCTTCTGTATAATGACTTATCAGACATTATTTGATCAAAGTGAACCAAGTCAGAAACAAAAATCATAAAGGATCATGTCAGGTGAGCTCACTCAGCCAGTTTTTCATATGAGAGTGAGAGTCTAAAGTATCCCACAAAAAGTAATTCCAGCTGACTGGCCTGCTAACAAAGAGTTTACAGCCTAAAGTTACTGACTAGTAACCACTGGCCTAATCACCTTCCCTCTCCTTCTGAGCGATAACCTAATTTTTACTAATATTATAGTTTGTCAAATAACAATTCTCACCTTTAAGTATACTGCATTTCAATCTACTATCATATTAATTTGCATGATGATGTTGATAATAATGATAGTAATAAAAATTTTATAGCACATTTTTACAGATATATAATCACTTCACAACACTTACTATTTTACTTTATAATATTTTATGCATTACTTTTAAAATGAATAAAATACAGAGAGAATAAATTTAAAAGTATAATTTAAAAAGAGAAAGAAAAAAACACAATAAAAGCAATGAACCCATAGTGTAGCTAAAGTATTTTAGGCAGCAAAGGGTAATAGAAAGACCATTCCACATCCTAGGTGCTACCACTTAGAAAAATACATCACCTCATGCTCAGTGGTTTTTTGCAACCACAAATAACATCAGGCCTTCTGGCCTCAACCTGCGGGTCACACAGTAAAGCTTTAGCTGGTCTGAAATGTAGAAAAGAGCTTGACCAAAAATTAGGGGGCAAGATTTTAAAATATATTTTTAATATATATTTTTTACAAATATATTCTTAGGGATACATTCCCTTAACTGGTAACCAGTGAAGGGACACTGAAACAGGTATGATAAGGACCTGTTTGTGCAGCAGAGTTCTGCATCACTTGCAGTCAAGTTCCTGTTTAAGACGTATGGATATAAAAGCATGAATAATCATCTCCAATACAACCTTTGATACAGAAAGTTTTAATTTAGAAATATTGTGGAGATGGATGAAAATATTTTTATTAACTGTTTAGAGCAGGGGTCTCAAACTCCGCTCCTCAAGGGCTACTGTCCTGCAGGTTGTTGTTGTTGTTTCACTGCTCCAACACACCCGATTCAAATCGAATGGATCCAACACTTTCCTTTCAACTTCTTCACAATGACCCATTAATTTCAGCCAGGTGTGTTGGAGCAGGGAAACAACAAAAACCTGCAGGATAGAGGACCGGAGTTCTACACTCGTGGTTTAGAGTGATGCTCCAAATACATTGCAGAGTCAAAAATGACAGCTACGTTTCACAAATAGGGCTGGACAAAGCCAAAGGACCTATGGCTATTTTACTGTTACTATAAAGGAAAACAATTAAATTTTCTGTTTTCTCTGAGTTCAGTTTTTAGTATATATATCACTTAACTAACTGCTTGTCCAACATCAGCCAATGGTTAAGGGTGACAGTGCTTAGAAAAGCAGCTGTATATTGTTGGTGCAAACAGTAGTAGGACACATCACTGTATGTGATCTATTTGGCTGAATGTCATCTTATGTAATTTCACTAAAATATATTCTTCAAACTACTCTTCAAATGGTTTTGAGGTAGTTATTTATTGATCTTATTGGATGTATGTATGAGGTACAATTCTTATTGTCTGCTGGGTTGTACCGTACGTAAATAAAGTTAAGTAGTAAAACATCATATATCAAGATTGTACTGCCAAAATCTTCGCATGTCCAAGGCGATTCTGCCAACTGACAGTCCAAACCCTGAGCAAAAATTCTGTCTATCAAAATCCTTCATTTCATTTTGATCAGCTAATTGATATTTTCTCCCTTCCTGTGATTCCTGTGGTGGCTTCTGGGACTGCAGGTGGGGGTCAGATTGAAAAGTAAGTGTGAGGGTCAACAAGCAATGTTGATGCCAATGCAGTTTCACTGTTTTCTGGTGCAGAAGACTCTGTGAAATGCAGTTTCCATCCTGCTAAACTGGCCTGTGGGGCTAATTATCCTGTTGGCTGGGTTCAGATGCCACACGGTTTGAGAGATGGGGGAGGGGCTGAAGGGGCACTGGGCAAGGGCAAAAACTGAGGGCGATTGAGTGAGTGCCGTCGCCATGCTTGTTTAGCTTCCACAGCAGAACCAAAGCCACTGCAGACTTTCCGTTACCTGGACATTTATTTTAACTTGGACATTTTTTAAATCTTTATTTTTTATACTTAAATGTCCTTTTAGTGATTGTTTTGAGCTGAAGCTGCAAGTACAACCACAGATGTCCACTGGTGGCCAATGAGCAACTGCGTGGAAAAAAAAGGCTTAGTCTTACATGGATGCAAACAAAACCCATCTGTGTGTTTTTGCATGACAGTTAAGACAATGACTTCTTCAGATTTTTTTTTAATTGAAAGGGAGATATGGCCCCTCATGGCAACCCATCTGTTCAAAAATTGATATCTGAGCGACAGTTGCCCTCTCATCTCCATCGATGAACAAGCGTGAGATTTTCAGGCCCTATTTCATTTATTTCACGTAATTGAAACGTTAGGTACACATGAGGGTCGATAACGATGGAGGGAAGTGATAAACAACACGCTGTGTTCATTGTTTTAATCACAAAAGATTATTATTATTTTTCTTCCATTTTCTTTTCTTTGTGAGCATAAAAACTTCAGGCTATGAACATGCAGGAAATGACTTTTTTAAATTTCAAGAACAAACACAAGAGAAAGAGAAACTTGGACAAGTGGGGGAGAGCAGGCTCAGGATTGACAGGGAGTATGTTGCTGGTTGGCCAAAGGAGGATGAAAAAAACACCACTGGAAACAGATCGTAGAGGTGCAGAAGAAGTGAATGAACAAGATCAGAAGACAGAAGGAAAAGGTGAGAGAGAAAGGCAGGAATAATACACTCCTGAGAGAATGTAGGAATATGACCTGCCAGAGTTAAAGGAGAAGAAAAAAAATGCTTGCATTGTTGTTTTCATTATCTGGCTGCTGTCATTCTGCAGGCTTTGTAAAATGAAAGTGAGGGATGAACAAGAAAGGAGGAGGAGGACAATGATAAGAGGTGAGGTAAAAAGGATGGAGGAAAGGAGGGAGGAGAAAGATGAAGACGAAGGAGAGGAAAAGAGAGAGGGGAAAAAAGCTGTGAAATTAATCTTTTGTGCCGAGCCTTACACAGCCACAGACATGCTCAGACAAAAGCCCGGACCTGAAGAAGCTGCCTGGGTGTGATTGATGAATAAAGTAAAGGTGTCAGAAGTGTATTATGTAAATTAGCCCAGGCAGGGAGCATTTCAGCAGCGAGTGAAAGACCAGGACATACGTGGGTGTGAGAGAGAGGGAAAATGTGTGTGTCACGGAGAGTGCGATCGTCCGTGAGCGCCACAGTTGTGCCATCTTTCATCTCACCAGACAACCCAGGATGGCAATCTCTTCCACGGCTGCAGGTTTAGACGTGCCAGGGAGGATGGACAAAGAGACAGAGAGAGTGAGATGGTCAGATGAGATGTGTCCTAAAGAGAAAGCTTTATATGAGACAGGAAAAGATGAGAGGGCATTTTGAATGGATATTGTCCTGATTGACCAGTGTCAGACATCTCTCATCTTGTGTATGCTCCCTCCGTCCTTTTCATGCTGTAGTAAATGTATACAGTTACATTTCCCACCACCATTCTATCTCCCACCAGGGAATACAGTTATTTCAGTCAGAGTCGTAAAGACCGCCATAAAGAGCCCGCCTGTCTGATTCCCAGTGACAGTGTACAGGCTCAGAGAGGGCAGATTGAGCTGTTGTGTGAAGAGGAGGGGTGTGTATCTGCCAATGATGTTATGGACAGAAGCAAGCTGAGAGTCTTTCATGGTATGGAGTGTGATTAGATATCAAGGTCTGTTGTGGGAGAGAAAGCAAGTGAGAGGACCATAAATTGTGAGAATGGGACTATTTTTTCGCCATCCAAACACACAGATGCAAGCACAAACACGCATCCGCCACCTCCAGATTCAATGGGTGTGTTCCACCCTCTTCTGTTAACGCATCCAACATCACTTTTAATAGGCTGACAAAAACAATCTATCATGCATTCACCTACACAGAGCAATATAAAACAGGTTAAAGGAAATTGATGGCATCCTCGGTCCTAATTCTTACCGTGAGTGGCGCCGCTCCGTGATTGAAACAGACAAAGATGTATAGGGTTACCCCTGCGTCATGGAAGTGCTAATTGCTGGCGCTTGTCATTCACCAAAGCATTGTTTCAGGGGCTAACTAGAGGGCTAGCTCCCTCTTAAAAAAAAAAAAAAAAAAAAAAAAAAACTCATATCCACTGTGTGTTTGTGTTTGCATGGCAGCCAGACAGGCTGCTGAGAAAGCTGTTTCCATCACTGCAACAGCACCCAGTTATTAACCGGTTCATAAGTAAGCCCAGGACTCGGCTATTTCTCTGTGTTAGTATTTATTAGGAGTCCACAAAGAGAGGTTGGAACCTGTTCCTATAATGAATGGAAGAAACTCCGTGTAATTGAGCCTTATTAGGCCACAGTGGAGAGAGAGAGAGGGAAATAGGACAGCAGGGATGAGAAAAAAGGGATGGAATGAGAGTAAAAAGAGGAGAGATAGACTTGCATTGTCAAAACCCGTTCCGCTCCCATGCCTCCGTTTATTAATTTCGTCACTGAGGCACGCAGCAGAGTAATTTTCAGATCTCTTCCACTACACTGCTTCCCATATTTACAGTGTAAGTATGAATGACACTCCAAACTGCACCCCATGCCATACACAGTGGTAAACACTGGCAAACATGTCAGACTGGGCATGCCCCTTCAAAGCACAAGGAATCAGAACATAGAGCTGAATGCTTACACAGCATGGAAGTAAGGTGAAACTGTCCAATAAGAACAAGACTTAGTGTTTTAAGAGTAAAATGTTTTAGTCCACTGGGGTGCATCTGCACTGTGTAAAGCTTTTCCCACTCAAGCATCAATGATCAAGGCAAATAAAAGCAAAATAGCAGGAAAACTAAAATCAGAAGAATTGGAAATATGAAATCAATTTTTGTATCTTCTTGCAAGGCAAGATAAACTTATTTATACAGCAGATTCAAAATGTTTTTCACAGAATATAAAATTAATTTAAACTAAATGTACTATAAAAAATGTGGGAAAGTTTTTAAAATCTTTGAATTTAATTTAATCAAATGCAGCAGCAAGAGGAAAAAAAAGTTCATTTAAAAGCATGAGCTGACATTGACCTGCAGCTTTTGGGAGTTTGTTCAGCGTATACTGTATATGGCAAAAAACTGATTATCCATGTTTAGTCTTAACTCTGGGAACAGAAAGCAGACGTTGATGACCAAAGGTACTGTAAAAGCTCAAAACATTTCAGAAGATCTGAAATTTATTTAGGCCCTAAGACATTTAATGCTATATAAACATCAAAATAATCGTTTTGATTCGACATGAATCACTGAAGAGTATAATACAGTATAATATGCTTTTCTCGTACTACTGAGAACTCAAACAATACTGTTTTGAATTAGTTGCAGCTGCCTGATCAATCTTTTAGACTGGAGAGGTAATACACTTACATTGAGTTTACTAACAATAAATACGTATTTTTAAATCACTCTTACACAATAGTCCCCTAACCCTCAGAATATTCTGAGGGTATTTATACAACTGATTGTCTAACACACACACACACATATATTTATATATATATGTGTGTGTGTGTGTGTGTGTGTGTTAGAGAGGGCCAATGCGTTGATGTCATAGAGGGTAGTGGGATGTATCACACATCTAAACCAATGAAAGCATTAGGGGTGGACTAGCCTGGCGGGCAAAGCAAAATGGAGAAAGGTAACAAAGTTTTACAGAGACATTTTCATTTCAAACCTCTACCAAGTGGTGGATTTCATGGGACCAAAGTTATTTGTAACCACTGCAGAGTTGAACTGTCTTATCACCGGAGTACTTTGAATCTGAAGTATCATTTAAAAGGAATACACGCTGTTGATTCCACCAAATCACCAACCTAAACAAACAATACAGGGAGGCTTCGGCAGACTACATTGGATGCAGCGTGTAGGAAAAGTATAGATAAACAAAACCAAGACAAGCTAATAAATGCCATTGTGAAATGGATAGCTACAGACTGCAGACCAATTAGTATTGTAGAAGATGTCGACCTGAGGAACGTTCTTAGGATCCCAACTAATAATGATGCATATGAGCTTCCCTCCAGACGCTCCATCAAAAGAAGGAAAAGGAGTGGACAAAAAAGTGACCATGTTACAACGTGCACCAACTGTTACTCTCACTGGAGACTACTGGACATCACTGGGTAGCCATAATTACCTCGAAGTGCACTATATTGATTGTGTTGCGAACACTGCAGTGTTTAGAACTGTGTTTGATGATGTTCTGCCTAATGCAGAAAAGTCGTGGGCCACTTTAAACAAAGTCCAGCAAATGCTGCAGAATTACAACAAATTGAATATTGATAAAAGAAATATGAGACTTTTTTACAAGACATTCCAACTAGATGGAATTCGACCCTGAATGTGATAAAAAAGGGTCCACAGCCACTGAGGGATGTCCGCACCACACACAACACCAAGACTGCCATGCCAACTACAGCTGAAATGCAGAGACTGCAGAGGTTGGAAACGCTACTGGAGCCCTGCAGGTATATTTTATTTACATCATACATTTCTCACTGTCCTGTCTGAGTGTGTGTGAGAGAGAAATATCCTCTGTATGTGTGTAAAAAGCATGAACATGTAATGTAAAATGTATATATGTAAAATTAAGTGTTTATAATTAAAAGAATGCAAAGATGGAAAGCTCAGATGATGATCCTGCCTACGTGATCAAATTCAAGTCTAGGAGTTGCACAAGAAAAATGCCAACAGTGCATATTTGAAGATCGCCATCGCCTTGGACGCAAGATTCAAGGACCTCAAGTGTATACCCAGAGCTGAGAGAGATGAAGTGTGGGCTTCTGTCACCAACTTACTCAAGGAACAGGTTGTTGCACAGCAACCTGTGGAAGTAACAACATCACAACCACCAAAGAAAAGATTACTCTTATTGGCTGCGTCATCAGAGTCTGATTCTGAACAGGAGGAAGACTTAGTCGAGAACAGTTTGTGTCAATACAGAGGAGAGCCCTGCATCAGCACAGAACTCTGTCCATTAGGGTGCTGGTGCAAATATGCAGGCTCAAACAGCAGCGTTGTAGAAAAGAAGATGGTTTCTTTAACATCTGAAAATGTAAATGACCTTGTGTGTCTCAGCAACTGGCTTGGTGCAGAAGAGTAAGACAATGTTAAGTTTGAGAAATGGATAAATGCAATTGATTTTGTCATTGTGTAACTACTCAACCTGCATCACAGAATGTGGTTTTCTTCTTTTTTTGACTCAAGTTCTCTTAAGTAAATCCAGTAAAAACATGGACATAAGACTAAAAAGTCTCATGCAAAGTAAATCCCAGCTGTGTACTTGTGCTCAACCAATTCACGTCACTCTAACAGGAACACTTGCTGAACATAGGCTGTTTGTGCTGTTCTTTGATAAAAGAAAAAGATTTCTGCTGGTACTTGTTCAAGAAAACAGAAAACTGACTGATGCTTCCTGTTGCTCAGATGATGCCTCTTATAAAGTTATGATTGTGGCTCTGGACCCTGTTTTGTTTTTACAACAATCTACTTTTCCAATAAAAGTTTGCAATACGGTACTTTTGAATTTATTATAGAATTTTGCATGCAACAATGCAATTGATTGCAATTAATCACAGAAAACGATGCGATTAATCGCAGTTTAAAATGTAACCATTTCCCAGCGCTAGAATTCATTCATTCTCTGAACCGCTTAGTCCATTACGGGTCGAGGGTAAGCTGGAGCCTATTTAACAGGTGAAAGGCAGGTACACCCTGGACAGGTCACCAGTCCATCGCAGGGCCAACACAGAGACAACTATTCACCCACACACACTTACTCCTAGGGAGAATTTAGAGTGATTTTGTTTTGAGGGACTCCTGACCATCACAGCACCAATGGTAGTCAGTTATTACTGATGTTTGATCCTTTTGTACAGTATAAACGTAACACACCTATTCATGTGCATTATGTGTAGATGGTTTACATCACAACAGTATGATTTTTAACCTTACTTGGCTAGCAAATTGAAACACATGGTGTGGTATTAATTTGCACTTTTTAATATTTAGTGAGACATATGAGTTGGATGAGCGGAATAGCTTAAAACCATAGAAGTTTTTTCCTTGACTTTTTACATTAGTGAACCTCAGTGATTCCAGAAAAACCTATAGTGGTGCAAAAAGTGATATGTGTGCACTAAAAATGGAGGCATTTTATTTAAATAATACAATATTCAATGATACAGGACTTTTTAAAATCAAGATATATTGACAGTTCAAGTACACTTGGGGCCCCTGGTGGTGGTGTTGACTAGTTCACTTGTGCCATGGGCCTGCTGTGTCAGTTTTTTAAAGCAGTTTCTGTCAGCCGAAGCGCAGTTAACATTAATGCACTGATGTCTAATTAATTTTAAAAAACAGAATAACATGGAGTTTGCCAAATAAGATATTCCTGTCAGTAACTGTGGGGCACTATGTTGCATCGTCAGTCCAGCTGCCGCTGTCCATGTCAGCAGGCGGTAGCAGATACAAGGCAATTAGAACTCGCCACCACAGTGACGGCAGCTCTGCAAGACAGTGCAACACATAAAACAGCTGTCGGATTTGTATTTAATGTTCTCTAACATATGGATAGAGTTGAGTTATCAGTTCCTTTATCAGTAGCATTAAGGTTTCTCTTGCTTTGAAAAACCAAAAGAAAAGTAAAACATGTTAAACTAACAAAAAAGTGATATATATATATATATATATATATATATATTAGCTCTGTCAGTCTAGGTCACAACACACATCACGTCATGTATATTAATATACTGGATGGTGAGTCTTTTTTTAAAATGTGACAGTCAGGTCAGTGCTGTGTGAGGCCAGTCCTATAATCAGGTCTACAACTGCACATTCTCTCCATCATCTGCTTCCTCTCTGTTTCTGCTTTCTGTTGTCAAACACTGTGATAAATAAACTGAGGTTTGTTTACATGTTTTACACTAATATGCAAGTTACGAAAGTATCAAGAATCTTTATGAATAATTTTAACAGGTTTTGATTGATAAGCAGAATTAAGCTGACAGACAATCAACTCACATGCATCTTTTAAAAGCAAATAACATTATAAAAAAAGACATATTATGAATGCAAAAATTAGAAATAATACTTTTATTTCTTTTTGGACACAAACTGTAAAATGTTTATTTTGTAAAAAAAAAAAGAAAAAAAAAAGAAAAATGAGAAGCCTCAAAGACTGGAAAAGTACATAGTACATTATGTGAGTTGTATTGGAAGTGGAGGGAAATTGGTGTTTAGTTTGGTTAAAAATTGGTGCCACATGTAAATGTCTATATTTAATACGACTCTTTCTCTCTGACAATTGGTTTAGTGTCTTCCAAAAAGCTGAGCTAGTCATTTTATCCCACCTGGTTATTTTTCAAAAGCCAGATGATGGCTTTTCTCTTTATTCATACTCAAAAGAAACACAATTGTCTTGTTTGTGGGTGGGTGTGTGTGTGTGTGTGTGTGTGTGTGTGTGTGTATATATATATATATATATATATATATATATATATATGTATATATGTGTGTGTGTGTGTGTGTATGTATATATATATAAATTATACCAGTGCTTGTTTACACACATATTTATGTTTTGTTTTTCTGCTTTTGTTAAAATATTAAAAACCCCTCTAAATTTTATATATGCAGTTTTTTTTTTCCCTCCCTCATTTTTTCTTTCCACACTCAGTGTAAGCAAACCTTTTACCTGCTTAGGCTTTATTTAAAGAAGTTATTGTCCTGTCAGTGTCCTCCACCTCTGCTGTGATACGGTGCAGGTTTTTTAGAGCCTGGATTAGTCATACTGGTATAAAATATTTGCAATATTTCATCCAAACAATATACCTTTAACAGTCCTGAAATCAGTCAGGACCTCACTCTTTTTCTACGCTTTCATCTCTTCCCTCCATGCCTCTTCAGTTTACCCATCTCTTTTTTTTCATAATTCCATTTTTCTTTTTTACTACTCTCTAATTCTCTTTCTCATTTGCTTCCCTGTTTCTTCGACTATATGCAGCAACTGTCATTATATGTTATGGCGTATCAGTTCTCTGCATGCATATGAGCTTCTCTCTTTCTCTCTGTCTCTTTCATGTTTCCCTGGCAGTCATACATTACGTTGGAGAGACAATACCTCCTCCAGATAATGCCATAAATGAGGGAATTTACATACATATGCTCGCATATGCAACCACAGCCTCTCATATCTGTCGCACTCAATGCAGGCTGGATTTCAGCTTGTGTGCTTCTGTGTGCGTGTCTATGTGTGTGTGTGTCCATGTGTGTGAAGTGGCGCTCCAGTGGGACCATCATTAGAGTGGATCTAGACTAATGACACAGGAAACTGATTCACACTGAGAGAACTTCTATAAAGCCCACACACACACACACACACACACACACACACACACATTCTGGCCTATTATGTTCCTGCTTTCAGAAGAGGAAAAGTAGGATTAGGTCTTACCATTGAAAAGTGTTATGAGTAAATTATTTACTAATTGAACTGATCAGTAATCCTCTTTACACAGTATTTCTCATTGACTTTATGTGTACACACACACACACACACACACACACACACATAAAATATGCATCCAAGCTAATGTAATTTTATTAAAACGCAGAAATTTATATCTTACATTTATCATAAGGGCATTGCACTGTATTATCTATTATTTGATATATGATCATGATTTACATTTTAAATTAGAGGAATGAGTTTTGTTTTCTCAGTTTTCCTCTTGTTTTGTCTCCTGTTTGAAGGCTTGTGCAGAAGGACAATGCTCAGCCTTGAAGTCGTTGCGGTCTGCACCTCTATTGAATCAGCTGACCACATACCAAATCCTGGCAGTTTTAAAGTGCACCTGATGATGATGTCCTGAAGTACTTTGGACTTTCTTGCTGATTGTTCCCAATTAATTTATTTATTTTTTAAGTGCCATGAAATTAAATGACATGAAACTAAATGTTTCTCCACTTATTCTAATGCAAGGTTGCAGAGAGCTGGAATGTATCAGCTAATACATAAACTGCTCGGCCAAATAAACAATTCACCATAAACAACAAAAGGATACATATTGCACGGACCACCTTTACACTGTAAAATGTAATACTTAAAATAAAACGTGACCTTAACTCATTTCAGCTTACTCTGCTGACGCTCCTCACTTACACTTAGTAAAGACAATTTTCTACTAAGGCAAGTAATCAAACTCATCAGTTGTAAGTAACCTATACGTAGGAGCATGCGTGAGCAAGAAGCATCTGCAAAACCCAGAGAAACTCGGCAGCATTCGGCTTCTCTCGTTGAACACATTGAATGTGCAGTTACCCACTAACGGCGTGCTTTGAATGAAGCGTCAACCATCAAACACGAAGCGGGAAGAGAGGTGAGAGACGACGGTTGCTGCAAAGTGTCAAGGCAAGTTTAACTGGCTTTTCTATATAGCAAACTTAAAGCTGGTATTTTTTTGCCGTAGAATTTATTTGTAGGTTTGGAGGTTAAATTTGTTTTAGATTTAGCCATGTGTAAGACTAGCCAAAACTATGAAGTCTGTTTTGTTTTTTCGTTGTTGTTGTTGCTGTGGTTATTTGCAGTCAGACCACAGAGCTGCATTTAAATCAAACCCCTCTGATTAAAATAGGTGAGCTAACATTAATGTAAAGGTTAGCGTTAGCACATGAAAGCTAAAGCTAACCAGCCCCTCACATCACCTTATTTGATGTAAAACTCTGTAAGATACTGTACATTCAGGGATAAAAGAAGTTATCGTTCATTTCTCAATTTTAACTAAACCAAATATGAGTTAGTCGTTGTCCATGGCTCCTTTTTTTTCTTCTTTTTTTAAATGGCGAAGTCGTTTTAAGTTTGCTGTTGTTCCCTTTATATACCGGTCGCATATGTAAGCGCATATGTTTCACGCTTAGTAGCCAGTCCTCCCGTTTCCTTACATAATAATAACATAATGTTAGTCCAGGCTAGTGTCATGCTTCAGCCAAGCTCAAAGTGAAGCTGTAACATTCAACTTCAGGAACAATAAGAAAATATTTATGTGTGGAGGGAGACTTGATGATTTTAGAAATTGATCATTGTAAATCTTAGTAACTCATCATGTAGTAACAAAAAACTGGGTAAAACCAGTATTGCACTGGCCTCCAAAGATTAGCTACAGATTCCAGGTGTTTTGTCATTCTTTAATGTAGGTCCAGTATGACTACATCTAAAATACTAATTTGCCATACTTTTCCTTCAGATTCTGACAGAGTTCTGTCGCTTGTCAAGCAAAAACTTGAATGCAGAGTTCTTCAAAGAACTTGAGAATACACTCCTCGCTTCTTTGTGTTTTCCAAGACCAAGGGGGGATGTGTTGGCCAGAAACCTAAGGCGTATTTGCAACAGGTCACACCAGAGGCAAGTTTCTCAGACACAGTAACTTTTTATCATGTGGGCAACAAAAAATGCAATCCCATTGTGTATGCAGAGCTAATGATTGTCCTTTACCACAGGAGTTGTGTGTGTTTGACATGATTTTTCAGAGTTCAGATGGTACTGTGAAGTGCACAGCAGGCCTTCCTGTCATTCTTGGAGATGAGAACACAGACTTCTTCAATACAGTCGTTTTCATTACTGAGTTTTTAATTCCACACCAGAGGACGTCCACTCTGTGTAATTCTGCACCTTTATTTTACTTTGATAGCTTTAGCTGTTAGGCCCGAGCACCGAAGGCGGTGCGAAGGCCTTTTGTAATTGCTCAGTTTTTTCCTTGTTCTTCTTCTATTTTTTTTCTCCTTAAAAGTAAATCACATTTTTGGGGGCCTGAACATGCTGGAAAACTCACCAAATTCTGCATAATCCCCCCAAAGGAATGCATAAATTTACATGTTTTGGGGTGCTCAGGACTGTTTGGGTGAAACTGAATGAGAGCGCCACCTAGTTTTTAGTTACTTTTCTTCCACTCAGCCTGAATCGGTGCTACTGTACTTCCTACTTCAAGCACTGATGACCTGTCCCCATGATGAATTAAACAATATGTTAATTATTTATGTATGTGCCGTATTTACTTGAATACCTACTATTAGAATATAGATCACTTTTAGTGGCTGTTTTGTGTTTTCTCTCATAAAAATTTAAGGTGACACCTGATATGTAATTGTGCCTTTACTGCTGCTTTTGTTGTTTGGACTGCGATGACCCAGACATATGTCACACGCCCTTTGGGATCCTGACCATTGTTCCTGAGGACAGACAGCCCTCCCCTGACTCACTGCACCTTCAGGCCTCTGGTATCGTGACCACTTTGGAAGGAAGAATTGTGGTGGATGACCTTGAAGATCCTCCACATGCCATGTGCTTGCTTTTGGAACTTATTTACACCCTGAATTTGAGTACCTTCAGCAACTGAAGTACACATTTGACTTCATTCAAAGGGTGCTTCTCTCACTTGGACATAAATCCCTAAAACCAAAAATCCAATCACTCAAAAATCTTCTGATGCAGTGAATGTAAACACAAAGTGAATGTGACGTGACAGCTTGTGTCATATCGATAACTTTACCCTTATTGGAAAAGTGATATTTTTTGTTTGATCCTTTTTTGTGGGAGAGAGCCTTCCAGATCACTAAATGGTTTTATGTTCATGATGAGAAACATGGACAACAACTTCATTTTAGGTTTTTGTTTTTCCTTTTGTGTTAATGCTGACGTGATTGTGGTGATATTGATTACCAGCATCAGGTTCTTTAGCCAGTTATCTCTGGTTTAATAATTGTTATCTGTGGAAAGTTGAAAGTCAATGTCTAATGCAGTTCTAAACTCATCCACTAAGATTTTAAATCAGAAGCTCTGCACGCTTTTTAGCGGAAGCTGTCTCAAACAAGGATTACACTAGTACATTTAGTTGAAATTGTGATTTTATTTTGCAGTCATGCAATAGGTGGATTGGAAACAGAGTTGAACTGTGTCTACTTTTTACTTTATTGATGTTGAGATAAATGTTAGGCCCTGCGATTGACTGTTGAGTTTATCTATAGTTTGTTTCAGACCACAGTTAACAGAGATATTGAAGCAGGGATTCTCAAAGTTTTAATGACTGGGGGACATTTTACGGACATATTAGACTGAACGCCACACAAGAAAAAAAAAAATCATGTTTCTTTTTTCTGAAAAAGTCTTTGGAAAAGTTTTATATAACATACAAAGCATGAAATGTTGCAATATTCAGATATATAAATATATTGTAATATAAATCTTAAGACTTTTTTCTCTAAAAAGTTAATGTGACTCGTGATATTTAGTGGGCTCACAAGCCAGACAAGGTTGGGAACCACCGTTAGTTAAAAACTGTATTGGACCAGAACAAATAAAATGTGTGCATTTCATGTCACCTTCACTCAGTGGGTCGCCAGAAATGTCTCAGAGGGCCACCACTGGCACACGGACAGCACTTTGACAGCCTCTGTATATAAGGTAAACTTCAGTAGTTTTCAGCCTGGACTCTAGTTTTCCATGGATTCAAAACAAAAGAAAAAAATAAAATTATTAAACTTTGTTTTTGATTGTAACTGTTGTCTCTCTTCGTTCCACTAGCTTCCACTAACGTGTCAAGGCAAAAGGTTTCCTGGTATTTTGCTGGTAATGTGAATGCTTAAACTTGTAAGGTTAACTTATGTTTTTAAGTACTGCTTAATTAACATAACTCACAAGTTTAAGTAGTCTAAATTGACATTTTATAGTCAAACTAATTAATGATTTTGAGTTAATTATACTCAAATTTACTGCAGTTGTATGAGTTGTCTGAATTTTATAGTTGATCTAATTAATGATTTTGAGTTAACTTCATTCATGTTTACTGCCATTATCTGACTTGTCGGAACAAAGTTATTTTCAGCTTTAATAACTTAAAGTGAATTATCTATTTTACTTGGACTTTTAGAAGCAATTGGTTTCCTGACTTTTTTAAAGTAAAGTGAACGTATTAGAATTTACAGTGTATGATTTGTTGTGTAGGATGAACAGTTACAATTCAAATAATATTAAGTGTGTAACTATCAAAACAGCTGCAAATGAACAACTATTTGTCATCTTTTTAAAAACTTTACAAATCCATGTACTTTAAAAACTTAGATTAAAGGAATTTAACTACTTTAGAGAAAATATGATGCATTACAGCGAGATGCAAAAAAACCATTAAATAAAATAACTACATAGACAGCGATTAAAAAAATACAAGAACTGAAGCAAACTTAAAAGAATAAAAGAAATGAAATAGAAACAGAAGAAGATAAAAAAAAGATAATATTTCTTTATTTTCATTCATCCACTTAATCTCTTTGAAAGTGTCAGCTCACGGATTTCGTGAATGGTCAAATAATATTGTCATTTAGAACAGTCTTTAACTTTATGGCAGAAAGGTTTTAATATGTCTAATTACCATCAAGAAGTCACTTATAAACTCAGTATTTTTTAAGATTTTCTTTGCATCACCAAACACAGTGATGGTCATTATTTAGGTACTGATACCACTAAGAATAGGTTGTTTCAACCAGCTCCAAATTGCTTGATTCATTCATTTTTTATTATTAATGTGACTCTTCAGGTCTCTGTTTGGGGTTAATTTATCATATCTAGTGAAGCCAAGTGAGATCAGCTCTAAGAATTCTTCAGGAAATAGTGATGAATATCTTGGTATCAGATATAATGTAATAATGATCATTGAGAATTCTGCTTTGAGCTCAAGAGCAAAATATTCAAATAAAGTATATTCAGCAGGGTCAATGTCATTAGATTCAAATTGTGTAGAGAAAATTGCTGCAATCCCCTCCTTTACGGTTTCCTCCCACTGATAAGACTTACTGTAGTGCTGATGAAATACAATGCAAAATACTAGTTCATTTATAAAAATTTTGAGGCTGAAAAGGAAATTATGCTGAGTTCAGTTCCACCTTTACAAATAAGAAAGTCACAGGGTTTATCTAACCTCTGATAAATATGAAAGATGATGTCTATTAATTAGTTAATACGTTTGTCTTAATCTTTCCTTAGTGAGCAAAGTAAAGGATGGAAGGGTGTAGGTTCCTGATTAAGATTGATCCTTTGAATGGTTTGGGTTATGTTAAACAGAGAATCAGGATCATTGGGATCACCCAACAAGAAATTATTGTTTGGGCATGGCATCTCATGAGCAAACATTCAGTGATGTCTGAATGAACCCCAGTAGATTTAAAGGTCCCATATTATACACTTTATTCCCAATCTGAGACCATTCATTAATATCTAAATGAAATATTTCCGCCATGGTATGGACAAATCGACCCTCAGTTTGAGTGCAGCGGCTTCTCTTCACCTCCCTCTTTTTAGCAGCTTCAGAAATGTGCCGTTTATGGTGGGCGGAACCCTGGTGGAGCAGCTCAGCTGTTGGCTCCGCCCATCGCATCGCCCGTCATGAGGTGATTGACAGGTTAGGCCTTAGCGGTAACTAGACGCTGATTACAGCGTAGTGAAGGATAAACAAACGCCGGAACACCGGAACCCATTCCTGAAGCCCCCATTACCGACCCAAACCGCGACGCACGGAGAACACAGCTAGCTACGCTCATCAATCTGATGCACAATGGCACCGGATACAAACAGTAGAAACAGTGACTTGGCTACATTTACAACAGTGCTAATATATTTTCAAGCTATCAGACTAATAAGGCCGAAATGATAAAATAACTGCCAGCTCTTACCTCTCCAGCTGTGTCACGGACAGTTGGTATTGAACCTGGCTTCAGCTTCAAACGGTTGGCGAAGCCTGCTTTCCATGCCCCCATGTTGTGGAAACAGTCCTCTTTGAAATGCTGGCCACAGACATGCAAAACCTTTGGAAGTTTTCCGGGTACATTTCCTCCAAAAATAAAATTAATCCACTCAGTCCTCGTGGGTTCAGTGGATGGAAGTAAAAAAACGTTTTCGTGTTCATTTATGCAGCCACAAACAGAACAGTGCTTCTGTCGCTTAGCCATGTCCGCTAACGAGGGTTGCCGAAGAGGGAAAAACACTGGGCGCTAGGTGATTTTTAGAGGGCGGGCTTTGAGAGCCGGTAAGCGGGTCCATCGCTCTGTGGGGAGTGGTTATTGTCCCTTATGACGTCTTAACGTACAGGCTTTCAAACTCGCTCAATTCAGCGCTTACTTCCCTAGAGGTGGAGCAGGGGGGGGAGAGAGCGCCTGAAAGAGTTTCACACTTACGGGTCTCCTACACATGCGGGGGGACCAGTATGACTGTTCCAAAACCATTAAAAAGTGAATTTTGCATAATATGGGACCTTTAAAGCCATTTTTTCATCATCAAAAATATTCAAACGACCAATAAACTACCCTCTCATGGCACACTCATGTCAGCCATGTACTCAGGCCAAGGAGTCTGCTTAGAGGATTGAGTCTTTCCCCTAAAGTTGGATTGAAACCACAGATGAATACATGCTTAGTCTGACAGTCAATCTGCTTATTTTTGCAGAATCTCAGAGCAAGTTTCCCTTCAGAAATTATCAAAAAGAAAAAAAAAGAAAAAGAAAAAAAATAAGCCTGTGTGACTAGTCATCCTCATGACTTGGATTTGTTAAGAGGATAACTGGCAACAGCCCCGTTATTTCCCTGACAGATATATCGGCCACTGTTAGATTTTCAGTGTTTACCATCGTATCATGTGTGGTGTTGGAAAGCTGGAAAATTATATGACTCATGGTGGTCTTCTGGGTCTTTGTTGAGGGCTGGTTTTAGGACTACTGCTTGGGATTTGGTCAACTTCAGTGTCAGTGGTATGATTGTTTTACATGAGTTCAACATTTGAAGTAATATGATATCATCATAATTTATATTTAGTATGATCATTCATGTGGATTATGTGAGCTGTGAGGAATGTTGTCCATGTTGCTAAGAATTGAAGATGCAGTGCTTCATTTGTGTTATCTTAAAAATATTTAATTTGGGAGTAAGATCACATCAGTTTTCAACGCTTTGCATATCATGTTTGACACATACCGCTTCTGACCTTTTGCATCACCTTTAAGTAGAAACCTTGTTCAAAACCTTTGTGTAAAAATCGGACATTTGTCTTCAGCCCCTGGTAAAGACATTTTGTTCTTCAATAAATCTAACATATCACACAAAAATAAACCATAAACACATGTGTAAATTATGTTTGTTTATAGGTTTGTTTGTTTGTTTTTTACCTTTGTTAAAGAGCAAGGTAAAGAGCTCTTGTTGCAAAGATTACTGAATCCCTGGCTCCTCTGAATGTTATACTGTCTATTGGCATAATTTTGCAGAGAAAGCTGCTTCTGATGACAAAGGAAAACAACATAAGGTACTTTGTACAACTTAGCTGATTAAAAGGAGCTGCAGAAATGCCTTCCATTTACAATTTACAACTGCATGTGCATGCGTATGATTATATGGCATTATGACTCATTTATTTATTTATTTAATTCCTTGGTAGCTTTGCATCAAAGGATTTGCTGTATTTTTTAGATATAACTTTTATACCTTTATACTTGGTATCACGAGTAGTCGGCTGCATTTGTTTGGGCAAAGAGTCAGTCATGTACATAAACTGCACAAAAGTACCAAGTCACTGATTAGACTATTTCTTTGAACTTGTTTTTGTTTTTCTGTATTTATATGGACTTTTTCTTTTTCTTAGGGGTTATCCTACAGTGTAGTTTTTTTCTAGGCTAGTAGGACTTTTACTGTGAGGAAATGCTGAAGAGATGTTTGTTTTACCAGAAAATATGCACTTGTGGAAGTGCTTCAATCCCCATCTCCCTTAGCTACAGTCAATCACGTACATAACAGAAGAACCTCAGTCAACTTGAAGACTAATTGTTCCGTGCTGTAGACATGTGCCATCATGAGATGATTGTTAAAAGAAATTTCTGCTATATTATTCCCACCTTAATGCAAGAAAATGCAAAGATGTTGCTACATTTACATTTGTCTAATGAAATCATAGTTGCAATATATTTTCAGGCTCTCATTATTACACTGCATTCACAATAATTAGGCAAATTGTATTACGGGGATTGCATTTATTATTGAATAAATTCAAAGCCGTTGCTGTGCTTTCATATGTAGGACCCAATTTTTAGTGCTTATATGCATTTGTACATATACTTGTACAGTTTAATACTTTTGTCAGGCTTTCATTACAACTTTTTTCAGTTGTTATTGGTTAATGGGTTTTACAGTATTTAGTTTGTGCCTTCTGTAAGTGAAATGCATCTCATTCATGTAAGGATTAGGTGATTCATTTAACCATTGAAGAATATTCCACTTTTTGTTTGGTTGTACATCTGTACTGTGAAGTGCTGTTTAATCGGATTTGTTTCATTTGGCTTAATCTGAACAGAGTCCATCCCTCTACACGTCAATAATTTACAGGTTCTTCTGTATATATATATATATATATATATATATATATATATATATTTCTTTATCTTCAAACCACATATGTCATTATTCATAATAGGAGTCCATAAAGAGAGAGCTATGAATATTATTTTTTGACTTTTTATCTGATGATGGTCTACAGCTCAGTATATTGTGGTTTTGCAACAAATTACTAAATTTTTCTAGCTTATTTGTAATTTTCTTTACTTATGTCTTTCACCCATGTTCATCATCAATGGTCAAAATGGCCGTATAACATAGACACTTTATGTCTACCTACAATAAGTCCATCACAACATGCAGGTTTGGTAAGATTTATGTTTAGGCATTTCAAAATAAATGACTGGCAATGGAAAATTAAGCACAGCTTCTAAACTATAGATAACAACACTACAATGTTTTAGAGAAATGTCACTGCTGTCATTCCCAAACCACCTCTCTCTCCAAAACTGTCATTTTTCAAAAAATGTAAAAAGCTGGACATAATGTCATCAAACTTGTATTGTGTTTTAACCATATATCTTTGGTTAAATATTTGTAAAACAACAGACATAAAGGGTGACTAATAGTACTGATTTATGAAGGAAAACAGAAAAAAATTTTTTGCCCGACAGCAGCTAAATATAGGAATGCACATCCTTTGGTGAAACTGGACAGAGGAGTGGAAGATCATACTCAAAACTGTGCCACGTGAAATTAATGATTTGAACCCACTATATTCAGCCAAGGGCGTAAAGGTTTACAAAATGAATGTTATTTGCTAAAAACTAATCTTTGGATTGAATAACATCAGATGATTATATTATCTCCATTTACTTCCAGGAAAGAAAGATAAACCTGGTAATTTGTCAAAATTCTTATTAACATGTTTGCACAATGTCAGGATGCCATGGGAACCTGCAGGGTCATCATGCCAGTATCTATTTTTCTCCCCTTAAAGAAAGACGTTTGTAGTTCAGCCATTTAAAAAACTGATTTATTAACTGCTTTGATGGTATATTACATCAAGCAGCATCGTTTTGTAAAGTGTTACAATCGCTATTGTAACTTCAAGACCTTCCAACATGTTAACCTATAGCTGATTTATTTCTTATGACAAAAACAAGTATCTGATAACATAAGAAATAAATCAGCTACAGAATAATTATAGACACTGTGAACATTATTGGATTAACATGTTAACCTGTTATTCATAATTAAAATTCGCAAGTTTCTCTTGCAAATTTTAACATGGAGGTGTTTTCCATTACACAAAACAATCACAAAATATTGCAAGGCCATTAAATGCTCAAAACTGTTTATGAATACCATGGAGAGGGTAGAAGATTAATTGTTACACTGCAGGAAACTTGTTCAAGCCACATCCAAACCAATTTTATCAGAGGACTTTTCATTTTGAGCACTTTTCTGTTAGTGGCAGTTGGCTAGACATGAAACATACTAGATGAAAGTAAGATTTTAAGAAAATCATCTAATTAGAATTAAATTAGATTAGGAAATGAATTAAAAAAAAGAAGGATATTGTAACTTAAATATTGATAGATAAATTGTTACTGGTTGGCAAAACATAACCTAAATGTTGCCTCAAGGCCCATTTATGCTGTAGGATAATGATGAGCATTTAAAATAGACATATCTTTTTATGCACGGAGAGGGAGCATAAATGGTGTTGTATGAGCTTTGGAACAACTGACTGTCAGGAAAGTAGTATTTACCAGTTTAAGAGACAAAAAGGTCTGAATTTGAAGGTGGGAGGATGCAGTGGGGATGTTGCACCATGTTCCCGCCCCTCCTGAGCCATTTTTACTGACCACTTGTTCAGGTTTAGTTCCTTGATTTGGATAAATTTTTAACACATGCCTGAATAAGTTTAAGAAAAATAAATCATGGCTTACCTTCCCAAAGCAACAAATTTACTGTTCCACAACTACATCAGCTGTTAAAGACACAAACATGGACCAGCAGTTTATATGAGGCCAGGCTATCCAAGCTGGCTACAAGCTGTACACGATGAGAAAAAGTGCACATTAAATAAATAATACAGAGACAAAATAATTATAATCTGTGCATGATTAACTCCAAAAGACATTAATGTGGCTTGAATTTGGAAAATGTTTATAAAGACGTACAGAGTACATGACTCACTATCCTACCTGGTCAATGAAATATTCAAATTCCCTCTCAGCTTCCAAATAAAATAAAATAAAAAAAAATAAGGAAAAAAAAAACTACCAAAGATGTCTGATTTAATCAATAATACATTTTGTTTCTGTTGGCCAAATGTTCAAATCCACACAGTTCAAAAACCATATTTAGACAAACAATCTTCATGGAGGAAGTTGTCTCCACTCTGACTGATCCCATCTATTTTTTCCATCTGACTCTTCTCTTTATTGTTTACTTTTTAATTAATCGCGCCGGTTCATTCTAAACATGTCAGAATAAATACATTTTTCATCCCGGTGATATCGGCCCTGCCGCTCTATTATTAATGCTGCGGAGAATTCAGTCACTGTTTGCAAATAATATCCTCAAATTGAATCATTGTTGCATGAATATATGCAAAATATTCATTTCAGGCGGTGTGAGGGTTGAGTGCTTTTAAATTGGAGAGATCATTCATGGCTTCACCTTTTCAGGCGAGATAAAGTCGTGTGCAGTAACATTACAATGTCAGTGGAGGGGAGAAGGGCGAGGGTGGGGGTTAAAAAAAGAGGGATGAGAGAAATAAAAAGGTGGAAATAATGACAAGAGAGAAAGCAGGGCGAGTCAATAAAAACAGCAAAATCCAAAGCGTTGACGAACAGAAAAGTCAAAGGAAAAGAGGTAAGAACAAAGATAGTAAAATGAAAAAGCCATTCTTTTCTTGTTTAAACACTTTCTGGCATCACACAGCAGGGATCAGTGTGTGCGTGTGTGTATTTGTGTGTGTCCTGGCATTACAGGTTAGTGGTATTAATAAGTCAGAAAGCCAGACACAAGGACTAAAGGAGCACACCCCTCTACCAAGGCTGCACAATCATCCACATTTTAATAATGGAACATGTCCTTTATTCTTTTGTTTTTGCAGATTTATGTTATTTGCAATGTTTTTTTATTTCAACACTGGAAACAATAAAAACATTCTGTCTATTTTAAGTAAAAAGCAACTAAGAATATATTTTATATCAAGCATTTTTTCTTTGTTTCTTAATGCTTTTCAAGCATGGCCCATTCACAGTTAAGGCTGCTCACATCTAGTACATGTTGTGGTTCCGCTGATTTTTCTTATGTAAATGGGAAAATTTTGGCTCTCTTTTGGTCGCCACCAACTATTGAGAAAATATTTAACAAATTAGCTGCAAAAGGCTTTCAAATGTCTGCTCTAGGTCTTGAATCCACAATAATACTGAAAGCATAGAAACAGACGGAGAAAACTAAAGAGTTGTGGTCCATATGGTGTGTTCATGCTCTGGCCATGGCACCAAATAGTACAATTATAGTAGCAGTTCAGTTAAATTTCATCTTATTTATGGTGTGCTAATTCAGGACGGCTGTAGCTCAGGAGGAAGAGGAGTTGTCCACCAACCAGAAAGTCTGGGAATTGATTGCAGGGGTCCCCTGACTCCATGTTCTTGGGCAAGACACTGAAACTCACATTGCGTCCTGATGTGTCTTTCAGGGTATGAATGTGTGTACATTACGTGTAGTGTAAAAGTAGAAAAATCAACAACATGACTATAAAACTGCTATATAAATACAGTCAGTTTACCACTGGCCTGGACTAGTTTGTCTCAGGTTGCAATAAAAAGTTGACCATTATGAACATACCATATAACATCCAAATGCAGCATGATTCATTGTCCAGCCAAATATTTTAAAGAAATCTGGCTTTAATTTTCATTTGATAAACAAAGTGATGGGCAGAAGTGAAGTCATGGTTGCTAAATTTTCCTAAGAATTTAAAGAATTAGTGGTTTTTCAGATTAGTGGTTCTGTATGTTCAAAAGAGGGTCAAAAAGAAAGTTTTTCCAGCTAAATAAATAAAGTTGTGTGTCAACTCACAGCTTCTACTCGTACAAGTAAAGCTACAGTAAGATCTCTCATAGGAACTATGAGACGTAAATGTCAGTTTTCCAATCCTGAGATATAAATGCTTCTCAAGAATTAATCAAAATACGAAAATTGCTGTTACTTAAGCTATTCAGTGGGTTATGTCCCTCCACACTTGATTCATTTTAATCTGAATTTTAGACAGTCGTCTAAATTGCTTTCAGCTGTTTTATATATTGATAGATTTGCTTTGTTTTAAGATACTGGCAGTCAACATCTTTAAATGGCTTTTTCTCAAAATTAGTTTTTCTAGTGTTTTGAGCTACAAATCTCCATTTCTGTGTTATCCACACATCTCATTCATAGCCTGATTTAAATTAGATTTAATTCTTCAAAGCACTTTTTTCTGCTTCCTGACTATATTTTCTAACTATTTAGTGAAAAATAAAAAGAAGAGATAACAAAACTCCACAAAAACAGAAAAAAGAAACTCCAGTATTTAATTAATGTTGAAACGCATAAACACAAATGAGTGCATTGTTCGATTAATAGTACTTAATTTGTCTACGTATACATCACATTTCAGGACACCATGAAAATGAATCAGTTATAGTTTGCATCGTTACCAAATTGCCCCTGTTGGACAAATAAAGTGATTTGAGTTTGAGTTTGAGAGCTCAGACTTGACCACCTTAACTATAATGTGCGAAAGCAGCTTTTTTTTCCTGGACATTTTCTGCTGCATGCACATTGTTAATCATTTCTGAAAAAATAATAAATATGCCACACAGCACCTGATGAAGCATTTTCTGGTCCACATCCAGGATTAATAAAGCCTGCGTTTCATTGTTTAACTGTTGTGTTTCGTAATAGTGGATGCAGGGGACATGGCCATGGGTTCCCAAGCACAAACTAAAGTAGATCTTAAAAATAGCTTGGAAAACAATGAATTGTGTTCAGTTCCTTCAGAGCAGACAAAAGAAGAAAGGGTACATCTCAAACTACCACAGGAACTATGAAAAAGTTCTCTTATTCAACATACCTGTGTTATTTTGTATGGATTAAAAAAGAGGACTTTTGCAGCTACACTAAATAATAAAATCAAAACATTTTTTTTTAAATGTGCAATACCTGTAATGCATGCTAAGAGATTATTTTAAACTCTTTGCTTTGTGCTGCTTCCTTCACTATTTGAAAGTTTATATGTCCTGTAACTAATAGGGGAAAGGAGAAAAAACTAATATCAAACAGCAAATATTATTCTCTCCCCCACCTCTGCCCCCACTTTTCTCTCATGCAGCTGCACATTAACAAGTCTAACCACGGCATAATCACCAGCAGAATCAAATTCCTCCGATATGAATGCTGATGCTGTGCTCTCACTAGTATTTTATGGTAATGTGATAAAAATGTAAAGTTATAAAAAAGCAACTCCTCTTCTTCTTTTTCATGTTAAAGGTAAGCTGAGGAGTAGCAGAGGGAGGTGTGTAAGGAACGAGCGAAGTGGGGGGGTTCATCACATGGCCGTTGCTTCGCGAGGGATAGGCTGTCGCTAGGAGACAGAGGCAGGGAACGGACCAGTGGCAATGATGTATTAACTGGCGAAGGTGGCTGACAGTAATCTTTGTCACTAGATGCAGTGGCTGTCTA
Source organism: Melanotaenia boesemani (assembly GCF_017639745.1). Lineage (NCBI taxonomy): Eukaryota > Metazoa > Chordata > Actinopteri > Atheriniformes > Melanotaeniidae > Melanotaenia > Melanotaenia boesemani. The sequence goes on from NC_055697.1 coordinate 5,044,706, forward strand.
AGTCCTGTCATTTTATGCATCTCATGCAAAACAGATGTACCCGGATACTACAGGCTCAGGGAGCGAGGGGGGAGAGAGAGGCAGCCAGGATGGAGGATGGAAGGGGCGGAGGGTGGAGAGGTGGAGGGGGGACAAAAAAATCATTATACAGCTAGAGGTTGGAAGAGCTGTCACAAAGAATTTCATTATTTTTCATCTGGTGACGAGAAGGTGAATTGTGCATATTGTAATTTTTTTCCCTCGCCACCATAAGCTTCTAAATAATTTGGGAATTTTCCAGGGCAGAAGTTTTCCTTTTTCTCTCCGCTCATTACCCAGAGTTCAGGGCAGAGGTGCTCAATCACCCCGGCTGAAGGAAACGCTTACACATAGAAACCAGTCACCTCCTCCTCCTCCTCCCTCCTGTCCTCCCATCCACTCTCCATCTTTTACCACTTCATCTCCCATCCCTCCTTCTCGCCCCCTTCTTCCCTGTCAACCCTTGTCCTTCCCAGCTCAATTTTTTCTTTGTTTTTGGGTGCTTTCCTACTGATGCTGTTTGGTCCACTTTAAACAAACCCTGGTCTGCTTCCACAGAGAGTGAGGTTTGTTTGGAGTAGTCTCACTGGCACTCTGGTGTGGATCAAAGAAGCAAACTGGTCCGCTCGAAAAGTGAGGGAATTGGTACACTTGCAAGTGAACCCTGGTGCAGTTCGCTAGTAGACTGTACCAAGCAAACAGACCATTCAGTAAATTTAGTAGAGGAAGTGGCGTAGGACGCTGTATCGCAACATGTTGCTGCTTTTCCTGCTGTTCATACTGGACAGACTCTGAATTAGGTGTGAACATCAAAGTAAAAACAGAAACTCCAAAACTGCATTATTTTATTTTTGTTCTATTGCAGGGCTTCAGTTCGATCCATGAGGGCCACAGTCCTGCAGGTTTTCATTGTGTCCCTGCTCCAACAAACCTGGCTCAAATTAAATGGATCTAACAACCTATGAAGTTCTGCACAATGACTCATTAATTTGAGTGTGTGTTGGAGCAGAGACACACTGAAAACCTCCAGGACTGTGGCCCTCGTAGGACCGAATAGAGTAGCCCTTCTCTATTGGTAATTTTGAAATTGAGCCATTTTCAGTCCTGGCCAGTAGATGAGCTGGATTTTCTTCTTTCTTTCTTTTTTTTTCTCTTCTTGGTCAGTGGTCGGTTTGGGGGAACATCGCCCCCAGCGAGCAGTTGTTGTAAATGTGTGATGTTGCTCAGGCGGTTCGGTCTGCTTGAGTAGAGTTAAAGGAAAGTGCAACATTTTTGGACATTTCCCACCCAGTTGATCCGAGTCCACCAGGATATCCTGGTGTGAATGTGCTCTTGGTCTTTCTTGAGCTCTGGTACTGCCGCCCTTGCTGTCTCCTCATCTGTGACTTATTTCACTGTTTGTTCTCCATTCTCTCTTTCCCTAACATGGTTTTCACCAACTACATTCTTGCTCATTGTCTTTTCTCATGGATGAACTTCCAAAACTACCGTTGTTTACAGCTGCTTTGAGGTATAAAGCATTTCTGACAGTCCTAAGAGTTCCTTACTTGGACAGATCTAATCACTGGTCAACTATGATTTGAAACATGGTCAGTTTGACTTAAAGCTGGAAAGAGTTCCCCATGAAGCATTTCTTCTATGGTTAGTTTGTTTCGTTCTCCTGCCACAGAGCTGAGACCCGTGAGTCCTCGAGTCCTGTCGATTCTCAATCAGCTCTGATCATGTGATGTGTTGGAAACATCAGAAAGATGTTTTTTTTATGGCAATTCTGCAGGTGCAGGAAAAATGTTAAATGTTGCTAATTACTTTCTCATTGTGCTCTCCTTCAGGAGCCCCGTGCAAGGTGTGGCATGTTAAATGGGTGGATTTTGTTCTTCGTTTATGCTTTTCCAAGAGAAAAGTTATATTTCCAACGCAAACAGGAGAGCATATTGCTTTGTTTACCTGTGAGATCCTAGTGTCTTATAAAAAAAATAGCTTCTTTCAAAAAAATCTTACTTCTGTTTAACTTCTACGCTCTTCCAGCTGAGTAACATCAACCAATTTAGAATCCTTTTTGGAGGCAAATAAAAACAGGATATTTTTTTGTTTTGTTTTGTTTTTTGTTTTCCATTTGAAATAAGACATATTCCCCGACTGCATCACAGTTTGTGCTTTAGAATGTGCGGGAGACATGGAAATCTTTCAGATTTACAACTGGGATCTGTACCTTCGGCAGCTTTGTGTTACTGGTTGCCCTTGATTTGTGTTTACTCACATTTTATATCAAGAATAACTATATCAACTATTTAATCAATTTGATTTGAGTGAATTATAACTGGACAAACACAGACTGAATTGCATTTGACAATAACTGGACTGTGTTGTACCTTTATAAGTGCCTTGAGATGACCTTGTGGTAAATCGGTGCTTTAAAGTTAAAGCTGAACTGAATCAAACTTTATTAAACTAAATTGAACTAGGACTCATCCTGGGATTCTACCTTTGTCCCAGTTGTTGTTGCTTTTGCCAGACTTTACCACATTCATTCTGAACAAAGATAATGATCTCATTAGAATCCAGTCCACCAGTCACAGAAGTAGCTACTAACATCATAAAGGTTGCAGAGCAGATCAGAAAGATCCTGTCATTTTTAAAAATAAAACACAGAGTGTTTGTCAAAATAAAAATAAATGGCCATTCCTGATGGTTCAGAAATGCAATTATTTAATAAAAGATATATCATAATAACGGCAATAGCTATAGTGTGAAAACAGACAATATGGAGGTTGATTAGAAAAATAAAACAACTAAATCCAAAACAAACAAAGCGTGAGAGCCCTCTTTACGTCAGATGTTGCTTCTTGGTGAACGGGTCAGGAGGTTGTTCCAGCCAACAGCCCTGCAGAAGAAGAACTTTTACCTTAATGACTCATTTTTGTCAAACATAAAAAAGAAAAATGGAGCTTAAAGTATTCCGGCACTGTGCCGGATCTCCGGCTTTTCACTATGATTCAGAAAAAAAAAAAAAAAAAAAACGTAACTATGGTTATAGTGGTCTAGACTCTGAATTGTAGAAAATGAATTGAAAAATGAACAATGTTAAAGTCGGAAATTACACGTACTCACCTTCGAAAATAAGCAGAACTTGCTGCTGCATGTTTTCAGTGTTCAGCAAATAGTAACAATATACCACACTTCGTTTTCTCCGCCGAGTTAACCTGTAGCATGAACATTATCTCCGAGTGGTCTTGAACGCAGCATCCAAGCCGATGGTTGTTTCACCGAAATTAGATTTTATAAAAAAATGAAGAGTAAATTCATGAGGCCAGGGAAAGACGTCCTAATTGACAACGGCCTTAGAACCAAATGGCGCTGGGCATGGATAGAAGAAGGGGTGGAGACGGCAAACTTTTTGGGAGCTGGTGTCAGAAACTAAGAGAGCCAGGTAGGCCTCCTTCTTTCTGTGTTGTGCTCGAAGAAGCTGGTGTATGCAATAGGGCTGCAACGATTAGTCGACGTTGTCGACAATAGTCGACGATAAAAATAGCCGACAACGAATTTAGCCGTCGACTATTGTCGGCAAAAATAAAAAAAATTAAAAAAAAACTACAGAGTGAGACATCGTCTTCTAATCCTATCTCTGCTGAGAGTTGCACATGCGCAATAAAGTCCGCCAGGGAAAAAATATGGTAGCGGACCAGGGAGGAAAACCGCGGCGAAGAACGTTAAAAGGCTGGGATAACTTCACGTTAAACTTACAAAATAAATTAAATACATGTGAGATTTGTTAAGTGGACCTTGTGTACCACGGAAGTACGTCTGCAATGCTCGAACATTTAAAGAGGAGGCACGTCGGACTTACTTAATAACCTTATGCAAGATTTCAAAGCTGAAAGTGAAATAAGATCCATTTATAATAATCATGAGATACATAATCCGATTGGTCGACTAGTCATTTTAATAGTCGGTGACTAATCGACCATCAGAATAGTCATTAGTTGCAGCCCTAGTATGCAACTAGTGGCAAAAAAGTTCTATGACGCCACAAAGGAGGCCCCGGCAGCAGTTCGCGCTCTCCAACATACAAGTCGTTTGACAGGTGTTGTGCCCTAAAGTGAATTATACGGCCGCGGGAGCGCGCGCTGCCTGTTAGCGTTGTTTCCCTCAGCTTCCCTCAGTTGTCTGTGGCTCTTCCTCTCGGTGTAAAACCGACATAGAACGCGAATGCAAGTGACAATATGTCTAAATTAACAAAGAAAGTATGATGAGACAAACGCATTAAACCTAAACAGTGAAGCAGCAACATGCCTGGATATTGTTTCTGATTACAGCGCGTCTTCATCTGCAGTGCTAATAAATCCGTTAAAGTACTTGCAAAAATCATACTTTCTTTGTTAATTTAGACATATTGTGACTTGACTTGTAGTTTAGTGTATTAAATTGCATTTGTTTGTTTTGTATTTTCTATAACCTAATTTGATATTGTTTTGAACAAAAACAATATCAAATGTTGCAATTTAAAATTAAAATGTTACCTAAAGTTTACTGTTGGTCTGTAACTGTTTTTTTTTTTTTTTTTATATATTGCCCTTTACTAAATTAAATGATTGCTAAATGAATAATTTAAATAATTAGCATGACTGAGTTTCACATGTCCTTATAACATTATTACCTTTACTTTCTAAAATTCACATTTAAACTGTAGGTCATCTTATGCCCTGCCAAGCACAATGGCAAAAAGTTGTTTGCCTATAGTGTGTATGCATCAGATCCACTGCACCTCCGCTCCCCGGAAAAAAGTTCAGGTTCAGGATGTTTTTTTTATGTTTTTTCCCCCCATTTAAATGGATGTTAGTGCTTTAATTGCCAAACGTGATGTTATGTGAGCCAGAGAAATTTAGATGGGCCAGTTCAATTTTTGCATTGTTCTTCCACATTCATTCATCATTCATTCATTTTCTGTACCACTTGGTCTAATTCAGGGTTGCAGGGAAGCTGGAGCCTATTCCAGCAATTAGCAGGCAAGAGGCAGGTACACCCAGGACAGGTCGCCAGTCCATCACAGGGCCAACACAGAGACAAACAACCACTTACGCTCACTCCTAATGTGAATTTAGTCACCAAGGAACCTAACATGTATGTCTTTGGGTGGTGGGAGAAAGGTGGAATACACGGAAAGAACCCACGCATACACAGATAAGAACATGCAAACTCCACACAGAAAGGCTACTGTTCTAACCTCCCCCCAGCCGAGGCTCGAACCAACGACCTTCTTGCTGTGTGGCTGTGGCTCTAACCACCACAGAACCATGCAGGTGGTCAAAAAAACTTTTTAAATATTTTATTACAGTGTAAAAATGTCAACCTGAAACTGAACAAATCAGAGATACCTCACACACCTTTATTTTGTTTTATCCACTAAACTGATATTTTGTGTCTCTGCTGCCTATAGGCCAATCCAGAGATACGCAGAGGACATGAATATTTTACATTCTTTCCTCCTGCTAAAAGGGACATTGATGCAGGGTCTTAATTGCACCTCTATTTGCTGCAGAGAAGCAGATCACATAATAACGACAGTGTACATAGTGCATGTAGGCAGTAGCAGAAGGACGATATCTTTTTATCTACCTGCGATAAAACTCACCCTCTGTCCAAGTCATGAATAACACTTATACTGCAGGCTCAGTTTTTTATTGTCACTTATAGAGAAAGAGAAGAAGGAGGGTTAGAGGGGAGGAAAAGGAAAAGAAATAAAGAAAACTTGCATATACCATATAGATATGGAATAAAGGGAGACTATGCTGTGAATACTGAATCATATCAGCTACCTTTCTAGTCCCTAAAACTCCCCCCCCCCCCCCCCCCCCCCCAAACTGTGAGTTTAATTTTAAATGAAATGGATTTATTGCATTGGCTTAATGACCAACAGCATTGAGACCATTGGGTTAATGCATACGCTATATAGCTGCAAGTATATAAACACCAGATCATCACAACCTGTATGAACTCAAAAACCAAATCACAGCCTTAATCTACTGCTTTGAGAGCCCTATTTGTGTTTTTTTGACTGAAACAACTGAACCAAAAGTAGCAAGTATTCCCATTTAACCCCTTAAACCCTAGGGTTTTTGGAGGTGTAATTCGCCTAAACAGACCTACCCAAATTAAATCAACAATAACTGTAATTTTCAGGTCAATATATATAACCTTGGTCTCAATGGATAGGTAAGCCCCTATGGAATATAAATCCAGTGTCAGAAACATTGTGAATGTTAATATGTCTGTGCAAATTGTGATAAACCATAGATAAAAATAAAAAAAAATATCCTCGCCTAATTGTTTTTTTTTACACAGATGAAAACATCACAATAGAAATCATTCTGTGCATAAAGATACCACCGCATGCATTCAGCAACTCCTTGACTACAACTGTGCAAAGTTTCATGAGAACAGAACAAAGCTCATAGCTTTTATGCAGGTTTTAGTGTGGATAGAACCAGGCGGACTCTCCATTTGGCCACTTGGATACCCAAACTGTGCCAAATTGTGCTGTGTCTGTATTTCCTCCAGAACTTACAACACGGTGTATTTGTTTTTTTTGTAATTTCATGGACATGTTTATGGCTTTTATTCTTCGTTCTAAATGGATAAAAAGTTATAATGATGCAAAGAAATGAACGCTGTTCGATATTCGCTCTTTCCGGTGCGTCCACGTGCGTAACTGCAGCAAAATGGCAATGATGCTCCTTTGTTTACGTGCAAGCATTCATACCTGACAGATAAAGTCTCGTTCAAGTGTAAGATATCGTTGGAAAGCTCGTAAGATGTAGAATTTGACCAAACATTATTTACACTGCCAAGACCCACAACAAGACAACAAAATGGCTGTGAATGGGAGCATATGACATGTTAGCGCATGACGCAGTTTCACCATTATGGATTACTACGCTGTGAGTTTTGATTGAACAACAGTGTGGATAGACTGAAAATGACCACAAAAAGGTAAGGAAATAAAAAATATTGCTGTTTGTGAGAACAGCTTTGGGATTTGTGCTGTATTTGGTGATAAACATGCTATCTGATAAGCCAAGCTGTGATATATAAGGTTAGCTTTGTGTTTGTTTTGAGACTGACGTGAGGTGCTTGGCGAATATCTTTTTATGCTTGGTATCATATGAAAGTGCAGCTTTTCTAGTTTCATTTGATACCTAATATGTTGGGGTGGAGTGAACGGATCATGCGTTGTGTTGCATTTTGTTTCAGGTGTTACTCGTTATGGTGGCGCTGTTGTTTATTGCACACATATTTTAAAGTTATTAAACAAATTCTTTGTTGACCAAATGCACTTGGAGAGTTGATTTAGTGGCATTATGTATTCTTCTTTAAGACACATTATAAATAAAATATCCTTACATCACTAAAGTAACTTTTTTACACACGTGAACTTGTGTTTACACCTGTTGGAACCGACGGTGGGTCCGTCGAGCTTAAGAGGTTAAAGACATCACCAGTGGTTTTTGTGCACATTTCTGTCCTCAGGTCCTCTGTCCTTTCACAACTGTTTTGTTGTTCTGGGTTCTCTGAGCAGTTAATCTGACTATACTTATGGTAAACTGAATAAAGCATGAATGGTAAGACTGTGTGCCTAAACAGTGCATATATTCCAACTCAGTTCATGGATAAACAACAACAAAGTCACAAAACAGAGAACCACAGTATGTATTGATGTTGACAGAAATTGACTTAGTATGTTTTTCCTTCCATACAATCCAGAATAAATGTCAAAGTAATGTATTTCAGTAGGATGTGTTCTTTGTGTGTCCAGCATGTAAAGTTTTTAGGCAGCCAGTGATGGAGGAATATAACATCTTCATTTATCTTTCATTTTGCTAACTTTGATCATCCTGTTTATAAAATAACATGTTAATTAGTTTAGGTGGTAAATGTGGAATAAAAGCTGTTACAAGTACAAGAAAACTGATTAAATGCAGAAACAAGACGTGAAAGTGAAGTTGGCTGAAAGCAAAAATGAGATTCAGAGCAAAGTTCCTTGAATGTGGTTGGATCGGGTCTTGATTGGTTCTCTCCTGCTTAACAGTTGGATGTGCACCATCCAAGAACTTCTCCAACCTCCACATGTGGACTAACCTGTTAAGGTTGTTTTGCACTTCTCAAGAAAAGACAACTTTGTTTTTGTTCTCAAGGTGGTAAGAAAGCAAACAAAAAGCTAATTTTTGTCCAGATATCCCTGAAACTTCGTCAATGGCAGCGGAGGTTTAGAGCTTTTGCGAAGCTCGAAACCACACATCCCCTTTGGGTGTAACCAAAGCTGACCAAACAGTTTTTGGTTTTTTATTGTTTGTTTGTTTGTTTTTATTTTAACGTTAAATGTACTCCCACATAACATTTCATTTCCAATTATGCTATATTTGATCTGGTTAGTTTTAACCCATCTTTGAAATAATGGCTAGTTTTGGGTAGAACTGTACTTAGTGGGAACCTACAGTGGGAGTTTCACACCATTAAAACAAAGAATAAGGGGAAAAAACAGGACGACGGAGGTCAGGACAAAAATGAAAAAAATACATTCAAGAGTGGAAAAACTGAGCTGTGAGGAATTTATGAACAAAAAAAAAAAAAAAAGCAAAACTGAGGAGAGAGGGGAGAATAAAGTGGTGACAGAGAGATAGAGGGGGGAGAGAGGGAGAAAGAGATGTAAGTGGGCTCTGTGGAGGCCTCGGTTTGTGGCAGTCTGTCTCTGATTTCCATTCATTGTTAAGATGGATGAGATCCCAGCCGGACTGGGAGCAGGCCGCCACATTTCTCCCTCCACTCTTTCTCTTCTTTTTCTTTCTATTCATTTTTTTTTCTTTTTTGGAGGGGGTGGTTAGGGGCATTATTCAAAACAGAGCTTATTTTTGGTGGTCATTATGCATGCACACCTGATCAGCATGTCAGCCTGGCCTCCCCGCATCGCATGATGGAACGGCCCAATTTACCTCTTTCACCTGCCTTGCATAAAGGCACCCTGAGCACACACCGCCAGGCGCTCACTGTACAATACAACACACACACATACACACATGGAGTGGAGGTGGGTGGATAGAGTCAAGTGCAAGTGTGTGTTCTGGTACACGGATGCAGATGCACAAACACGCACGCACAATGCTGTTTATTTGCAAAGAGTGTATGAAAGTGTGTACTTATACTATATGCAGCCATCGGAAGTGTTACACACACTCACCTACTGTACTGACACGCACATGCAGGACTCCCACACACTCACCTAACTGTGTCAGTTGTTACTGAGTCAAAACTGAATTCATTAGCAAGTCAACACACTCGTTTCCCTCTTTGGATGTTTATCTTTGTCACTCTTAAGCTGGTGCCAAAGCAGAGAGGGTTCCTCCTGACAATACGGTGCTAAAGCTCCAACACAAGATGTCATTTAGATATTATTAAGTTAACTATATATATATATATATATATATATATATATATATATATACATACATACATATCAGTGCTGTGCAACGATTAAAATTTGAAATCGCGATTAATCGCAGCATGTCATGCGCAAAATGTCGTTTTCCTTTAAAAGAAGGCCTACATTTATATAAAGAAAATGCAATAAATTTTGGTTTACAAACACAACATCAGGGGTTTCCAGCCTGTGACTCTGGAGCTGCAAGTGTCTCTCTGGACCTTCCACAAGTCCTCTAAATACGTGGCTAAAATATGTTTTTGAATCTATCTTTCTTGTCATTAGTTTGGAAACCATGGACTTTTTTTTCTTTCCTTTTCTTTTTTTTTTAACTTTACATAATTTTCTACAAATATCTACATCCCTTAGAAGAAAGTCTGTTTATCCTCTTTTTTATAAAGGTTTTATGTTTTTCTTTATTTTAAAACCTAAAAATGGAAATAAAAATGAGGTTCTTCAAAAATAACAAGTATCCTATGGTGGCTCTTCATTAAAATATATATGAAGTTTCCTTATGGAAAAGTCTTGTAACATTTGCGTCTCTAAAGGAGTTTTATTTAGCTGGCTGCGGTAAAAATGGCTCTTTGGATTGGAAAGGCTGCAGACCCCTGCACTAAACATGTTAACAGGTTTAGCAGCAGTTTTCTCTTTGAACACCAACAGTTAAAATATTTCTTCATATATATTTATAAAATCAAATTTTTTATGAGAAAGAAGGATGAAATGTTCAGGATTTACTAACTAAAAGGTAAAAAGTCAGCAGGATGAATTTAAAGCTGTGAAGCTGCTTCCTTCTAAACACAGAAGGAACAATATGTGATGAATATCAGCATCAGGTGAACAGACAGAAAGCAGGATGAGAATCTCACAGCTTCTAGATGGTGAGGAGAGAGAAATATTCACAATATAAACAATAACTTCCATCCATGCACCTTCACTGCTTCATTATCCAGATTTCTGGCTATAATTTCTCTAAACTTTCATTCTTAGCTTGATTGTTTAGCTTCACCTCTGCACCTGCAGGATCCGCTACCGGGAGTTAAGGGTTAACATCTCGTTTCCGGGTGTAGCGTCAGGTCTGTAGATGTAACTATAAACATGTGTGGTATCCACAGAAAGTGAATCTCAGCTACCAGCTCAGTAAAACCATGTCTATGTCCACCACAGTTAAGACAACAAACAATTCAAATACCAGGTTCATAAAATCCAAAAAACTTTTAAACACATATGATGTCTCCCCATGAACACGAACAAATGGCTTCTCTACTGAAAGCTCACATCTCACAGATTCCACAGCTGGAAGTTTCATCTTGCTATGACCAAGATTCACCAAACCAGAAGCAGAAGAAGACCCGATTTATGCTTACACTTATAAAAGTCAGAAAGCATGTCTTACCTTTGCTGTCATGCATAAATTAAAACCGCATTTACTTAAAAAATAAATAAATAAAAAGTTTCTTGTTGTCTTTTGGGAGCAGTTTCCCATCCAAAAATCAGGATGTTCTGCCATCTGCATGGGTTTAGACAAAGAGAAAAGTCGGTTCTTCTTCTTCTTTCTTAAGTTCCAGACAGAAAATGTCTCTTCATTTTAAAAAACCCGCTCTCTCCTGATTACATCAAACGCACCGCTGCAGCAGGGAAGGGAAACATGGACGCCATGTTTCTGTCATCAAAGCTAGAGGCCAGCAAAAAAAAAACAAAGAAAACAACGTGGGATTAAAGAATGTTACGGTATTAATTAAACGTTGCGTTAACGCGCACTTAATGTGTTAACATGCCCAGCACTAATTATATATATATATATATATATATATATATATATATATATATATATATATATAATTGGTTATAATTATATAACCAATTTCCTTCAGATGTATCCTGACTGCTTGTTTTAACAGCCTGTTCCCTACACAGAAAGAAAATAATTATAATAATTATTTGTTAATTTAAGCTCTATTTTTTTGTCTTTTCATTTTTGACAAGGTTCTTAGTAACTTTAGTCTGTATTAATATTCCTAATAATCTAATTAACACTGAAAAATAAATAAACATACGATTTGTGCAACTGTGTTTGCATGCTATAATTTACAAAGTGCTTCTCTTTCAAAAACTTTAAAGACAAAAGACAAACAAAAGCTCTGGGTATTAGCATATCTAAGCAACCAGCCTAAACACGACGTTACGTCCTTCTCTAGGAAACAATTGTGACCGGAGACATTAGACTTCTGTCTATCTATATTCAAGGCTATCCTTTCTGTAGTACCTTGTACATGAACATAGCATACCAGAAAAAAAAAGGTGACTGCAAGCAACAAAATCGATAAAGGAAGCTAAGTTTATCACAACATTGTATCTATAGAATATTTTACAAATTATGCTTTTAGTCAAATTAGTTATACTTAATTATAACTGTTTTGCAAGAGTAAAGATCCAGAGCGTGGCCAGGTAGCACAATCGTATTTTATGAAGAATGAAAAGATTCTTAGGGCAAAAACATACCTGCTTTTAATTATGCGTACATTTCATTCGTTCGCGTCTTTAGTTGTGGAAAATTAATGCCACATGTCCGCAAGCAGCAATAAGCAAATAATGGCAATTGCTGTGGTTTTTTTCAGCCATGATTTTAAAACTGAGCAAACGCTAACCTCCTCTATTTTTTGTTTTTCCGTTATTTTACATCCAACAAATTTGGTAGGTCCATCCAGTATGAGTTCTCTTGCGCCCCCTGGTCGAATCCTCTGGTGACACACTTGGTACACAAGCAACGCTCACGATGCAGATGTTTGTGCAGGTTAAAGGATAAACAGCAAGAATTTTTTTGGCCTTATGGACAAACTTTACTTATGTCCCCCCTTTTACAAATTTTGTCCCACCTTTTATGAAGATGGTAGAATTCACAAAAATTGTCACATCTAGGATTTTTCTTCCACAACCACTCAGGAGTACTATTATGAATATTATTGGTTTGAAATATTTGAACAAAGTCAGCATTTGTGTTGTTTTCTGTTCAGGTCATTAACACATTAAATTAGATTAGAGTCATGTTTTTAGAATAACTTTTGGTAAGTTACAAAACATTTTGTTGTTGTAAAATAATAAGACAGATATTCCAGATTGTGTTCTAACATTTCTATTTCCATCAGGGGAATTTAAAATATTTTTATTTATTTAATTCATTCAAGAACATTAACCACTGATCCAATAAACTGTGCAAATGCCAGATATATTATCTCATCTACAGGAATATCCTTCTATTAATCTCCAAATATTTATTTATTTTTTTCATAATGATTAGTTTTATTATCAAGGTGGTGCCTGGACCTCCTGGTTAAAAACATCACTGACCACCATCAGATTAACCTGAAGGTTTGCTTTACAAACTGTAAAAAGCGATTATTTAATAACCTTCCATCCACATTCCATAATCAATAATCTTATGTTATTATATATCACAAACAGGTTAAATGCAGGATCTCATTCATAATTTTTAAATTTTCTTTTTAAGTTTTTCAGTTTTCCTCGTCCATCTCACAGCTGCCTGTGTCTGTTTGCACGTGGCCATAAGTTATGACCTTTTATGGGTATTTTGATTTGAATTAGGCCAATGATTTACTAATAGCTTCATCCTTCTTTTCTTTTTCATTCAGTTTCAGAATGTGTTGCTGACCTTATATTTTTCTTTTATCATAAGATGCACCAGACTATCAAAAAAAAAGCACTGCTTGTTTATGTTTACCAGGTTGCACTGAGATTCATGTGGCTAAATAAAATGACAGTGAGGCTAGTGTAAGCAGCTTGTGATAACATGCTTTACTTTAAGGCATTTTTCTTCCCTTTCTTAACAAACCTTGATAACAAAATGTTTATTTTATTTTTACATACCATTAAGACAAAAAAGTTTCTGTGTGACATTATGTGAAGTATCCAAAGCACTTTCTGTAGAATATTTATCAAACAGCTGTGGACCTGCATTATATCTGAACGTAAGTGCAGTCAGATTCTAACTTTGAGGGCGACAATTTTTTCTGTTTGTTTCCAAATTTTCCTTAACTGGGTTAAGGAAACTGGGTTTTCCTTCCTCTGTTATGATTATACACATCTATAGCAATGATATTCATAACAGTGATTAGTGGGAGCCATTTACTGCTTCTTCTCTTCCATTCTTTACCTTTAATCACAGGTTCTGGTGACCAGTCTTAGGGTGAATTTTAAGACAAACAGAAGACAGATATGGCATAGGAAGGAGAAAGCTTCAGAAAGTCACTTCAAAATATTAATATGCGTATAGATCAGAAACACACCTGAAGCAATTATCAGTATTTCCACTGTCTTTTGTTATTTTATACCTCTCATCTTTGACTTGGCTCTGCAGAACTCTTATTCCACAGTAAGATCTTACCATTCCCCTACACATGCACTCATGGCTAAAGGATCAGTCTTTTTGAAGGACACACACACATCTCATCACAGACCTTCTGATGAGTTATCCTACTGAAGCTACAGTTGTACAGCAGATAACTGTCATCATTGAATAGGTAACAGATTATATTAGGGGTCAAATACAAACACATAAACAGCAGCTTGGCTATAATCATCCAATCATTCAGTGGAATTGGAGTCAGCCTGTCCAATTGTATGACATGTTTACTTTAAATGCACTGTTTTATGCTTTATATTTAGCACAGTCTTGGCTAACAATTTTTTAAAACATTCCTCATAGTGTCAACCACCTTCATAATGTCATTAGCTTGAGCATGAGTTACCATATGTGCTGACTTGTTCGCTTCAACCAAACAAAAAGTTGGCTTTAGCTCAGTTTGTCTGATATAAGTCTTGGTTAAATAGTCTTTATAGAATCTGAAGGTGTGGTTCAACTTACACTACTGCTCAAAAACAACAAGAACAACCTCAGCCACAATGGATTTCTTTTTTTTTTTTTTTTTCTTTTTTGCTGCTATAAAACGTTAAGGTGCTGTTTAATATCAGCTAAAACTTGCTAGAACAGAACTTCTTGAAAGTTTGCCTCAAAAACACCAATACATAGGAGTTAGGTCACATTGTGTGTAACTTAAAATGACTGAAGCGTGTCAGCTCTCCAAAGTGTTATTTCACACTGGATGATTAATACGATAATAAAATGACATTGTTAAAATGTTCTAAAAATGACAGCTTGAGCTCAAAATGAGCAGCTTGATGGGCATCACCTGACAAGTATGATTTTCCCATCACAAAAATCATTTTATTTCCCACTTTCTGTAAGCATTTGTCATACAAAATCCAACTTTTTAAATAATGAGTATGTGGCAAGCTCGGGGGAGTAAAAAAAAGATAATAATATTTTAAAGTTGCAAACAACGCCACCCTGGGACTTTCACCCAGGGAATAACAAAAACTCCAATAAGGCAACCAGGTCCGTTATACCAAGGAGGCACGAGACAAGCGTCCAATTAAACACTTTCTTTATTTAAAGTAAATAAAACAAAACCCTCGGTTAAAAAAATAAAAGATGGCTGAGGCTTACCAGGAGATAGGTGGGCTAAATGAGGTGAGGGGATCCAAACGAAGGCCACCCCAATCACACGTGCAAGACAAAACACACTTCACGCTAACTTCAGTCCCACAGCACAGACAAACGTGACCAGCATGCAGATGAGGGGAAGATCAGACTAGGAAGGGAACCCGCACCGCAGAGGCACCACCACTCCAAACTCTCAGGCCACTAAAATAAGAAATACAGTTGTTAAAAACAGTGAGATTAAACACAATAAAAAAAAGGGCAACAAACAAGGTAAATTAAACTGCCGTAACATAAAACATCCACACTAGAGGCCAGCCATCCCGCCCGGTCCTCAATACAGGCCGCGTCCCAGGCCTCTAGTGGAGCGGCAGAGCATAAGGATGGCCCAAAACCATTTAAAAGAGTCAGTATTAAAACAATTAAAACAAATATAACAACATAATGCAAAGCAGCAGCAATTAGGACGCCAATCTGTAGGTGTGAGAATGGCTGTAGATCCTCCAACACCACATGCCACCACAGCCACTATCAGCCGCCTGGAAGGCGGCTAAGTTGTTAAAAGGCCGTCCGATAATTCCCTCTAAAAGCAACAAAAAAAACAAAACAACCATAAACGTCCGACATCGACAGGAACATGCCCACAAGCCGTGGATTCACCTACCCGGATGACGGGGGTTTGCCACACACGGAAGCCACACACGGAAGTCGTCTCGGCGCGAGAGGCAGCATAACACGGGAGTTTCCCTACAGGAGCACAGCCTGTTAACGTCTATTTAACCAGAGAACCCGATACAGGGGAAAGCAAAGTTCCACGTGAAGCGGTGATAATCTCTGCGACAGCCGGAAGTCAGGTGACCTGTCGACCAGACGAACCTTCCCAAAGCTGGCTCCTACACCTGCTTAAATATGCCGCCCCCCTCTGCTGATTGGTTGATACTGCAACCACTCACCTCATACTGCCACAGGTACATGGGTAGAGTTACAGAAGATCATAGATCTGTTTTTACTATAAGCTTAAAATGTCCTTCAATATACAGTGTTTGTCTTAGAGGTCAAACTGTTGATATACACTGCTTGAATGTGCTCTGCTTACAATAGGCTAGTGCTGCTTTTCTAAATGGAAGGTTTTGCAAGGACTTGTCATCTTAACACTTCTCTGGTCCTTCTTTCTTTTTTTATGTTCAAAGTAAATCTATCAGCTAATGTGTTTACAATGTTCATATTAACATAGAGTACTAGTTAAAATAGAAGTAATAGTTTTTGTTGTTCGCAGATGGCAAAGGCTAAGGCTGTAACAGTGTCATTTGTAAAAGCCATTTAAAATCCCAGTTGAAAAAAGTCAGAATACTGTGCAAAATGTAAAAACAAAAAAACAATGAAACAATCTGCAAATCTCATAAACCCAAATTCCATACCCAATATAACATAAACAACATAGCGGACGTTGAAACTGAGACATTTTACTTGAAAATATGAGTACATTTTTAATTTGACGGCAGCAACAGAGACCACAATAGCTGGAATAGGTGCAAGAAAAAGGCTGGAAATATAACTGGCACAAATGAAAAAAAAAAAAAAAAATCTAAAGGAGCATTTGACAAGTAATTAGGTTTACTGGCCGCAGATCAGTAACATGACTAGGTAAAACTAGAAGAGCATTTCAGAGAGGCAGAGTCTTTCAGATGTACAGATGGGCAGAGGTTCACACATTAAAAGAAGTTATTACAGATAAAAAAAAATCAGTTCAATTCATGGGATCAGTTTTTGAGTTTATTAAAGGTGTGATGGATTACCGTCTATGTTAGGACCCATAGTAATATAGACTTGTAAACAGTTAGTGAAAGGACAGCTGAACCTTTATCCTCGATCCCTTTGGTCAAAATCAAGACCTTTCCAAGTTTAAGAAGAAACAATGAGAAACTGGACCCAGAATAATTCAATTCAGCTTATTTGTTTCACCAAATTCACAATTTTCAAGGCACTTTGAATGTTAAAAATGCTGCCCTGTCCCACCAGAAAACATGTAGCAGGTACATTAGTTCACATGTCCAAAACATAGCGGTGTCATAGGCCATGCTTGCTTTTTTTAGTCTTTCTAGTCAGTTTTTCTACTCTGTTTAGAGTCATGCATCAGCAGCTAAGTTTATTTCTCCAAAACAGATAATGGACATTGCATTTTCTGTGGGACAAGCTTTCAAAAGTTTCAAACTCACTTGACAGTTTGAAACAGCTGTGTGGTTACATATTACCTCACAGCTAAAAAGGTCCCAGTTCAAATCTAAACTGGGTCATTTTTATGTGGAGGTTTATATGTTCCTCCTGTACCGGCCTTGTCGGTTCCCCAAACATGACATTGTTAAGGTGGTTTGGTCTGCTTAAGTAAAGTGTGGTGTGAAAGCAAACCAAACCAAAGATAGGTGTGAATTTGTTCAGAATACCCCCACTCCCTCAGTGGAGTCCCCTGGACTACCCTGATGTGAATGTGCCCTGAATATGCCACATTAGGTAAACTACTTGTGTCCTGCAGCTTATCCAACATTTTTTCTGAGGGTGGGGGTTGGGGGTGGTGCATAGTCCATTAACATTTCTTTAAATGGGGGACTGAACCAGAAAAATAAAACTTTGGTACTGGCCTCCAAAACAACAAGCTGACAAGATGGCTAAAGCTGAATTGAGGGGAAAAACAGATGCATGGTGATTGGAAAATAGAAGACAGCAGACAAATATGAGAAAGAAGTAAAGGTGAAAGGGATGGGGACAAATAAAAAGAAAACAGGGATAATAAATCTGATATTGCCAAAGCAGAAAGCATGGCAAGAGAAGGCAGTCAGGAGGAGCGGAAAGAAGAAGCAAAAGAAAGAGAAAGAAGTGGGAGAGTGTTTGGGATATTAGAAGAGTCAGAAATGGAGGCTGGAGGAGAAAGGGATGAATGGTGAGGTGATGCAAAAGCCCTCTAGAGCCTCCTCCAGATATTTACAGCATCTGACTCCATCTCAGCCCGGCCAGCTGGGGAGAGCAGGTGGACCAAACAGGTCAGCTCATTAACACTCTCTCTCTCCCTCAAACACACACACACACACACACAGCTGCTATCGGCCTGTTTTAGCTAATGCTGGAGTGTGACATTACAGTGGCTGCAAGGTTGTAGCTCTGCTCCTCCTCACACAGGCTGGTCCAGGTGTGTGTGCTATTGTGTTACTGGGGTTAAAAAGACATGACCCAAGAACAGGACAGCCAGGAGAGTGATGATGTGTGTTTGAGTGTGCATGTGTCCATTACTCATTGCAGTGCTCTAGGCCAAGACCTCTGTCCCACCCTTTCACAGAATGGACCACCCTCACCTTACTTACCGTGAAGCTCTTCACACAAGCACACACACAGAGTGCAGAAGGAGCGAGACTTAAAGCCTGTTGCTACACAGAATAATCTTGGAAGAACTTTTTCTTATCTGCTTATGTTTTTATTTACTGTAAATATAAAACCATCTGTATCTCGTTTTTTATTTTGTTTGTTTTTTAAACATCAACACTGGGAAGTTCAGCAGGTGTGACAGCTTGAATTTTATAAACAAAACAGGTAAATGGCAAACACATTTTCTCCAAAGCAAAAACATTTCTTGACTCTAAGATGTTCACAGTGTCTCTTAAAGTGGTCCAAGTGGTAGTTCAGGTGTCTAAGTTGGTTAGACATTAAGTTTGTGAGTAAGTTTAATTAAGTTTGTGCTTTGTAATAAAATCATTGAATAAAACTGTTTTTTTTTCTAGCCAAAGACCTGACATTTAGTAAAGCTAGCTTACATGTGCAATAAACATTTTCTGTCCAGTTTCGGGTTTTGGTATGGGCAGACTGAGACTGATGAGGAATGAACACAAGATTTCACAAATGTATAAAATGGATTTGGTGAATCTTGCTTTTCTTTTATTGTTGCCCATTAAAACAGTGATAAAGGAAAATACTTGGATTTTGGGCCCCAACTTATCCTGAAAAGAGCCATGAGTAACTATATAGCTGCTTTCTGGACCCAGCACATATCAATCAGATGCTGTGCTGTTATCAGGCTGTGGAGACAGATGAGGAGTTTGGTTCCATCATGGAGGGAAGGGAGGTGCTGGGATGACTGTGTCAGAGCTTGCTGAGGAATTGGTGGGGGAGGATGAAGTGGGATGTTTCAGGGTGAAAAGATGGGACTGGGGCATGGGGTCAGTTTGGTCGCAGTAGTGACTAGCTCCTTCATCTGGGTAGTGAAGTGCAGGAGGGGTGTGGAGGATGGGGAGAGGGAGGATGACCTGGATGGAGTATGATAACTTGAAGGTGGTGGGTCCTTGCTGGAACCTTTAGGAGTTTCTTCAGAAAGGGGTTACGGTCTCACTCCTGACCTGTTCAGGCAGATTCCATCTGTCTTAAAAGAAAGGGCCTGTGGTCCCAGAAGAAGTTGAAATGAACTGAATGTGTGATACATGCTGCCAACAGCCACGTATTCAAACTAAACAGCCTGTTGAATCGCTCTACTCCTCTGATCGGAGGAAGAGGCCACAAATGACTATCCGGGCCACCAGACAACTGATCATATCCAGCAGTTCAGTAAAGTCCTGTTTCAGCACTTCAGATTGTTGTTTCACGACATCATTTGACCCCACATGCAGGATGAGGTTCTCCACAGTTGGGTGTGCAGCCACAGTTTGAGTAATTTTGTCTCTTACATCTGATGCCATATCTTTGGGAAAGCACGGTACTTTTGTACATTTTCCACACACATTTCTCATGTCTTTCACACCAAAGTCACCAACAATCAGAGTTTAAGGCCCAGCCGATTGCTTTTCTTGTAGCCTTTTACTGCCTGAGTTGTTCTTTGGTTTTACCGTTATGTAGGGAGATTTCATCACGATCATCAGATGTAGATCCAGAATGGCCGGAAAAAAAAATTAGAGCAAACCTGTTCTATAGTTGCATGTGTGGTTGTTGAGGAGACTAGCTAGTTTTCCTTTTGACAACTGGCCATGACTGTGTCTTGCTAGGAAGAGTTGAGGAGGTACTTGGTCTAGGTGGCAGGGCAGGCCAGCTGGTTGCGTCGCTAATCTAAGCAAACTGGGCTCTGCCTGTTACTCGTCCTCCCATTTCCCTGTGAGATTATTTACTCTTTGGCTTTGCACCAAGAGCATTCCAGGGAGGCCTATCAGTGAAAGAGTTATTACCTTGTACAATGACCTCCCGTTTCTTTCCAGCCATGTTTCTGATAATTAGCTGTGTGTTAGCAAGATCTTGTCCACTGTTGTTGATTAAAGGCAAAGTTATATAATTTCCACACAATCCATTCACTTCCACATTTACCTTGAGCCGTTGAATCGTTGTTTCCAACATGGTGATCTTCTGTAGAAGTTTGTAATAGTCATCTCTAGAGAGGGGAGGCATCTTGCAGCCAATTAGCTTAAGCACTTGAATAACTGTAGACAGGGCTTCTGCTGTTTCTAGGCCACGTTGAGGTGACACTGTCAAGATTGTAAAAGTCTTAAAAAATTAGTAGTATCCAACCAGATCTACCACAAAATACAGTCCCAGTGATTACTGAGTATCCAGGAGCCATTGCCCATAAATTTTTCGAATAGAAAACTAAGAATATTGACAGAAAAATGCAAGCAGAGGGGAAAGTGAAGCAGCAAAGCGTCAGCAGGGGAACAGAAGCAGGATGTAGCACCCTACTAACCTGAAGTAGATCCCTACTAACAATGCATATCTAGCCAATCTCCATGAACTCCCTCCAAATTTGTCAAATCACCACAATTTAATCCAACTTTAATAAACAGCAGTGCTCCTCCCTGTTACCTAGTATACATACGTCATAAACTATTTTTGTGCTTCTAATTTTGAAAATACAGCAGTGTGCAAGAAAAATTTTACCTTAAACAAATACTGTTAGATTATTAGAATTTTAATTTTAGGGAATTCAAATTATTATAATGAATAATATTTTAAATAAAAGTGTTTTTACAAGGAAAAAAAAACTTTAGTTACAACTTTTCACAAAAGTCAGGAATTTCAGGTCACAACATATTCACAAAAAGTGCCGCAAACTCCAGAAGGTACGGTATCTAACTTTGGCACAGTTTATTAAAAAAATTGAAGATAATCGTGGATTTCCACCAAATTGCAAGAAATGTACTTTACAACCTTTGATTTTAAAACCTTTCTTCTAATTTGCTTCCACAAGAATATTACTCATTGGTTTAGCATATTTTTATTATGACTGTTTCCATATTGACTTACACTACAAATCTGCTTCCTTTTTAATGCACAGCAAGAGTCAGTAAAGTTGAAATACTAACCCCTCCTTGTGTACACACAATACTTCTTAAGGATGTGTGCATTTCATCAAGGATGAATATGTATTATCTAGAAAAGTGTGCTGTTTAAAACTACTTATATTTAAAACATCTTTCTTGTTGTCTACCACGGATAAAGGCAGCTGAAATAACCCCCACTACCTTCTTTGTGTGTCTGTTCAAAGGTAAACGTGTGACAGTGTGGCCATGGGTGTGAATCAGCCACCTAGCCGCCCCCTCACCACATTCCCGAACCTACTCCTCAACCTCAGGGCAACAGCTTGGGTGTCAAATGTGGTAATTGGTGGCGGCATGAGGTGTAAACCGGGTGATGGTGGCAAGGCTGTAATCGCCCCACTGGTGGTGTGAGCGGAAGGAAGGAAGAAGAGTAGGATGAAGAGCCACTGTGACAGGGTGTGAGGCTGTCACAGCCACCTGCACATGCTCAAGTGTTTGAACATCCTTGTAGTACACAAAGAAAAATATGTTTTTATGCAAACATACACAACTTCATAAGTTTTATACACAGACATACACACACACTGATTTCAGCACCTTCAGGTGCCCCCAAATTAATGAGTACGCATGCAGCAGTATATACATCTGTGGTGCTACTCTGAAAGGCTGTGATGCCAACCAGGAAGCAGCTGAGCTTCTGTGAACGGTCCATGTCTATGTAGATTGCAAAGAAAACAGTGTGTTCCACTGTGGGTGTGTATGAGAGAGATTTTTCTCACCAGGAGCATAGATCCACTGCCCTGCATTAGTGCCAAACTAAATTACACTCCTGTCCGTCTGGTGCCCCAACCCACTCAAACATACACACAGACACACACCCACAAGTACACACACCTACACACAGAAACACACACAAGGATTTGTGAGGAAGGAAATATAGCTACAAGAAACGTTTTTACCCATACCCCCCCCCCTCGACTGTGAAACAGTTTGACAGACAGTAGTAGCCTTGCCTGCCCCTGTCCCCTCTAACCTTTCTTCCTTTCTCCTTCATTTCCTCTTCTCTTCCCTGAACTCACTTAGAACACTTGTATGTACTCTCAATACTTCTCTGAAATATTCTTCTCTTTTTAGACCTTTTAGTCTAAAACTAGTCTATACTTTTTAGACTCAGTGTATAATCATTATGTCAGATTTATTCACCATGTAACCTAACGTGAGGGAATTTGTTTCTCCAAATATTTATAATGACCACATTAATCTGTTATAGAGACACATACTGTACGCTACCAGCAGTAATCTGATTACAGGAGATCTTGCCCTTTGTTGAAAATTGAGAGCAATTACAATTAGGACCAACAAGAAGCAGCTTGAGCTGGTGGTCCTCATTGGGACACAAACCTGCAGTCCATCAATACAAAAAAAAAAAAAAAAAATCAAAACACTGCCCAACTAGGCAATTAGCTAAAGGGGATGAGGGAATTTAGTATGTCCTTATCATTGAATCACTTTTCATTAACATTTTGGTAGTTTATTTTTTTATTTATTTATTTTTATCTGAAGCTTTTTAATAACATCACAAAAATTTAGGAACCTTCAGTTGGGTCAAGTCATGTCATCATGTTATACCCTTTGTTCCTCTCTTTTTATTGCATTGAATAATAATGTCTTCTTTCAGAAATCACAGCTTAAAACTGAAAAAGCTGTGACATTATGAACAACAGAATTTTTTTTAAAATTTAATGAGTTTATTAGAATATTGGCTGGACAGTACCTGGACAATAGAAGATGGAAAAACATTGCCTGATCTGATGAGTCAGCCCATTAAAACTTCATATTCAGATGTTAGGCTCAGAATTTGGTTGGAACAGCATGAATGCATGGATCTATCGTGCCTTGTATCAACGACTCAAGTTGCTGGTGGTGTAATGGTGCTGGGGATATTTTAAATTGAGCATGGTTTACCCACCACAGCCTTCCTGAGTATTGTTGCTGACCATGTCCATCCCTTTATGACCACAGTGTAGCATCTTCTGATGGCTACTTCCAGCAGGGTAAAGCACCATGTCACAAAGCTCAGATCTCCACCTGCTTTCTTGAACATGACAATGAGTTCACTGGACTTCAATGGCCTCCACAGTCTGCAGCAACTGTGCGATATTATCACGTCAAAACAGAGCAAAATCTCTGAGGAATATTTCAAACACCTTGTTGAAACTATGACACTGAGAATTTAGGTAATTCCTTTATCTTCATTACAGATCCCCATTAATTATTGCAACAGCAACAAATAATCTTTCTAGGGTATACGCGCAATTAACAAAATAATAAGTGCTGGGCAATGATTCAAATTTTTAATCGTGATTAATCGCATGACATGCTGTAATTACGTGCAAAATGTCTCTTTCCTTTAAAAGAAAGCCTACAGCTATACACTACCGTTCAAAAGTTTGGGGTCAGTTCCCTATTGAATCCCATGGCAAAGTGACCCCAAACTTTTGAACGGTAGTGTAAAAAGAAAATTTTGGTTTACAAACACTACATCAGGGGTCTCCAACCTGTGACTCAGGATCCGCAAGTGGCTCTCTGGACCTCCACAATGCCTCTAAATATGTGGCTAAAATATTTTTTTTAAATCTACCTTTCTTGTCATTAGGTTGGAAACCAGGGACTTTTTGAAAAGTCTGGTAACATTTGCAACTCTAAAGTAGTTTCATTTAGCTGGCTGAGGGAAAAATGGCTATTTAGATTGGAAAGACTGCAGACCCCTGCACTAAACATGTTAACAGATTTAGCAGCAGTTTTCTCTTTACTGCTTAACAGTTAAAATATTTCTTCACATGTATTTATAAAATCAAATATTTATGAGAAAGAAGGATGAAATGTTCAGGATTTACTAACTAAAAGGTAAAAAGTCAGCAGGATTTCAGATTTCTGGCCTATAAATTCTCCAAACTTTCATTCTTAACTTGACTGCACCTGCAGCCTCCGCTACCAGGAGTTAAGGGGTTAACATCTTGTTTCCAGTCAGATCTGCAACTAAACATGTGTGGTATCCACAGAAAGTCTAGAATCTCAGCTACCAGCTCAGTAAAAGCATTTCTATCACCAACAAACATAGTTAAAACAACAAACAATAAAAAGACCAGGTACACAAAGTCAGAAAAATATGTAAACACAGTTGATGTTCCATAGCTGAAGGTTTCATCTCGCTATGACCAAGATTCACCGAACCAGAGGCAGAAGAAGACCCGATTTATGCTGCACGTTTGTAAAAGTCAGGAAGCATGTCTTACCTTTGCTGTCTTGCCTAAAACCGTATTTATAAAAATTAAGAAAGAAAGAAAGAAAGAAAGAAAAATAATAATAATAACAATAATAATTCTTTATTTGTATAGCTATATATATATTATGATATGTATAATATTTGTGTAACGTTTTGTTACTTTATCTGCACAAATAATGGAAAAAATGTAGCATTCATATTTTCAACAACTATCTGCATTCCATATATTGTAGAAGTATGCAGTTTAGCTTAAAATAACCTCTATTTTCAGTGAAACACAAATGCCCCCAAAAGTGATCACAGATGCACTTTACTGAAGATTTCCTAGCTCCCCCACTGCTATAATTTCCTGCCAGTATCTTACACCGTGGTGCAATATCTGATGATGTAATGATGACATCACCACTAATTGTATAATCAATTCTAAGAAGGCCTGACTAGTCAACTTAAAAAATCACCTAAAATGCCCATGCTTAATATGTATGTAAATATAAGGATACATATGTCAGCCTTGTATAACTTCAATTAAATACTGGTTCAAAGAAAATTGTCGGGTTTCTTGCAAAGTGCCTCAGTAGCTCTTTGTCTACAAATAGTGTCATCTACATACATTTGAGTATGACTTGTACAGTTTTATATGTATTTTACTTAGTCTACCTTACAAGTATCTACACGTTATATACCGTTGGAAAGCTAATATTCTTGACATGTGTATTATGTAGACCATTACAGGCTACAATCATAACTGTAGATTAAAGAAACACTTATTTCAACCAGTTGCCAATGTCATTTATCCTAAAAGCCATACTGTACTCTAGTAGAAGATGATTCTGCAACCAAAATAGTTCTGTCCAGCAAAGGTAGTCCTGTAAAATAATTGGTGCACAACAAGTCTTCTGTCCATACAAATGTTGCCTTTTGCCAAAAATGTTAGTATCTTATGGGGAAAAATAGCTAGGGTATGTAGTATGTAGTGTACAGAAATCTCTGCAAGAGATCTGAACACATCACACCAGTTTTGAAATTGTTACACTGGCTTCCAGTCAGTCACAGAACAGGTTTTACCACCTTTCTGATCGTTTACAAATTCCAGAATGGTTTAGGCCCAGAATACATCTGTGATAAGTTTCTGAGAATATAAACCTAGCAGAGCTCTTAGATCCAAAGACTCTGGTCAACTAGTCGAGACTAGAGTCCAGACTAAACATGGAAAAGCAGCATTTAACTTTCACCAAACGAAGACATTTTTAAATCCAGGTTATAAACATTTCTTTTCTCATGTGCCTATGCATGAAATCTGCACAGTAACTTTTTAATTTATCTTGCTTTTAATCATCTTAATGTAATTTATGATTTTAATGTGATTTTTTGCTATTTGTTGCTGCCTTTTACTACTTCTGAATGCTTTCTTTGCACCATCTGTAATGCCATCAATGTTTTATTTACAACACTTTAATTTGTCTTGTACATGAAATGTGCTGTACAAATAAAGTTGCTTTGCCTTGCCGTGCAAGAAATTGGCTCACAATGTCAGTCTAATTATGTTTTTTTTTTTTTTCTTTTTAATTTCTCAATCCATTTTCTATGTATACCGCTTATTCCAATTCAGGGTCACAGGGAAGCTGGAGCCTATCCCAGCAATTAGCAGGGGCAGGGTACACCCTGGACAGGTCTCTAGTCCATCACAGTCGTATTTATTTATTTTTAGAAAGTAATTCCTCAGCTTTCTTCATGAGGGTGGAGATATGATTTATATTTCCTCTTCTTCCACTTTGATCGTCCCTATCTGTATTTACTTTGTTGGTTTCTACAAGGATGTCTGTTGTTCCAGGCATTACGCAATCGGAGCATCATTAAATAAAGGAGTAATAACATGATGGAAAAAAAAAGAGGTGAACTCTCCCAACCAGAGTTGGTGCCATCTTTAAAAAGTAATTGGAAATAAAATAAAACAAGTCTGATAAAAGAGTTTTACAAAAGATGGAAAAAGTTGAAAATGAGTGAAGCATCTGTAATGTGTTGAAAAAAGCAGGAGTTGTATAGATTAGACACAATACTACATAGATAAATGCTTGGCCCCTGGCCTGTATGAAGCTGTCCCTGACACCCAGAGGCCTCATCATCCACCGTGATCCAGACTGTGATGCATCGACCTGAGCCTGGGGCTCAAGTCAATAAATCCATCCCTCCTGTACTGACTCCACTTCATTCTTCTTTTTCCCTCACTCTCCTGTGACCGCGGAGGTGCGCGGTGTCCTGAAAAAGAGGAATGAACACAGCAACAGTCTATCATGGCAAGGTCGAACACTGTCCACGAGTCTGGGTCATACATAGTGTGGGGGATACAGGCAATAAGGAAAAAAGCGGGAGAGGAAGAAATTATGACAAAGACAGTGAACGCTTCAGCTCAATTTATTTGACAGTATCCCCCACATACTGGACATGTGAGATGTGAAAAGGAAATAAATGATAGTAATATTACAACTACAGTGGTCACAGCTGACATAGTCTGGGACAGTGAATAGATCTGAATACATTGTTTACTTGGACCACACTTTGATAAGTAGTTATCAAAGAATATGGTGAGAAATCACCAAGGGCCTCATGCATAAAACCGTACATAGCAAAGCGAACTACAGGTGGTGTCTGTGGCGCAAAAAGGAAATGCAAAGCACTTCAACTTTCAGATTTATAAAAGCAACCCACATGTCCCATGCCTGTTTCCGTTTATAAATGAGAATCAACTCTAAAGCGGGCACACGAGAGAGAACGTCTTCCCACACCCACATGGTGGCTATAAATGGTCAGGCAAATGCCTATGATGCATATTTATCACATCATTTCCATGATGGCTCAGGAGGGAAAAAGAGGCAAAAAGCGGAATTTTTCAGCTTGTGAGACAGAGATCCTGATGGACCATGTTGAAAAACATAAAAAATGTTTAATTGGTGGGCATGGCATGGGCATTACTGGTGTCGGAAAGGCAGAATACTGGCAGCAGGTGGCAGATGCTGTCATTGCAGTGTCAGAAGGGAAGACACGCCAGAAGTGTCGGATGTTGCGGCTGGATATCTGTCGGTAGGACATCTGTCTGCCATGCGAAGTAGAGACCATCTTGATGGAAATTGGGACAATTACAAAAGGATTTTGTAAGAATAAATAAATAAAAAAATAGAATGAATAAATACACCTTCTGTGTGTTTCATAAGCGTTGCATCACTTCTAGACCTCCAGTTTGTCCCACTGCTGGATCTCAGAATAAATGACCGAAGCTTACTTTTCGCATTTTCTTTTACTGACTGTAAAATGTTGGCAGCAGACTCTCCACGTCATCATTTCCTTGATTTTATTCTGTACCGTTGGTGTCGCAGTTTCACATTTTCCCATATTTTGTGCATACGCCATGGTCAGAGTTTGCGTGGAGGTAGGAATATTGTCCCACCAAGTTTGGTTTTTATAAATTCCAAAAGTTGACTGTATTTGGCCTATGTCTGTTTTTGTACCTATGCCAGCTTTATGCATGAGGCCCCAGATCCGGATGTGTTCAACAAATACACATTTTTAAAGATGCACTACAGAACATTTGCAGATTTTCTCAGTGACACGCTCCCTATCGATGGTTAAGGGCTGGGATATACTTGGTGGTAGCAACATTTTCACGTACATATCATGGCAGTCACATATTCCCAGCGTTCATTTGGCACGTAGGCCACTCGTGTTGATGCAAGGTAACATGTCACATGCGCAAGTTGCAATAATTACTTGAATGCAAGAGGTGCTGATGCGAACAAAAGCATTAACATGACAGATCAGAGGTAAACGCAGTGGTGAATAGTTTTGAAGATCGTCTCTTGGACCTTGTCTGCAACTACCAGCTGTATGATTTTTCCTCTCCATTGTACAGTGATAAACACTTGTGCCTTAACAGTTGGCAACAAATTGGAAGTGCTTTTGGGTTTGATCCCAAGTCCAAGTGTTGTGTTCTGTCAAGGTTTTTGCCTGTAGTCTGGATCTCCAAGCCGTCCCTGAAGGCATCCTTCCTTCAGAGCGCCTCTGATTATTGATGCGCTCCACCTGCGCGGTGCGCTTTATATACCAGTGCTTGACAACAGTTCTCTGCCAGATCGTCTCGGTTTACCCTGCACGTTTCCAGCATTTATTGCCTGCTTGCCTGCCTGTGTTCTGACCTCTGACTCGTATTCTGACCAAGATTTTCTTGATTCTGACTGCCCCGTCTGGTAACTCTGCTATCTGTTGTTTTGGATTCTGCCGGTGTATTGACCCTTGGACTGTCTCATTGGATTTGGATTTTTGGATTTGGATTCTGGATTTGGATTTTGGATTTCGGATGTGGATCTGGATGTGGATCTGGAATCGGACACATACTTAACACGACTTGTCCTCCTTTCTTTCTTCCCCAGAAGATTCAGTGGACCTCACATACGGATCTAAGGCCTAACTAATCTGTTTTTCCCCTCAGCCTTATCACCCTACCTTGTCTCAGCTCTTCACACCACAACCTCAGTGGACCTCTTACCGCCCTCCCGGTACGGAGATCTCCCTGCTTCCTCCATTTCCTCGACCGGTACGTAAGCGCCAGAATTCACCCTTCCACATTGTGCCTCGCTTATTCACACCTTGGATCTCTTGTTCTCACAGGCCAGTGGGCGACGTGACCAGATCCGGGTTACCTGAAAACTATTCATTGCCTTACAATATATCTGTTTTCTTACCAACCCTCTGTCCTGATATCTTCTGTGGTCCAGTTTGCTGTTACCGTTACAGTGTTCTGCCCCTAGCAGTAACCTAAAGTATAGAGGGTGTTGCTGTTGCCGTGCTTCCGTTGTTTGCAGCAGTTATATACACAAATGTAGAGGAACATTGACATCAACGCTTGCGTTTGTAGCATATGCAATACTGATGCTATGGTTACAGGTATGATTGACCAGTAGTATTTGGTAATGCTAGGCTAGATCAGAAGTTTCTAAGGTCAACTCAAGGAGGATCACAGTTGTAAATAAATCACATACACCGAGAGGACAAGAGTGCAGTAAGTGAAATGTATTCACATATATACACTATTTACACATTGACATAAAGAAAGAACTGGTTCAACATTGAAATGATTTTTTTTTTCTGAACATAGTTCAGAAGCTGGTATAACCAAAGTCTTATACCCCTTTCTTGGACTGTCTTTTAGTTGATGATAGTTCATACAAGAAGTGTACTGCAGTGCTTCCTACCACACCAGAGATAGAACCATGTGCAGTTCACATTCCTGATGCTTTCCGAATCAATCCCTTCTGGTAGCTCGCCATCATCATTTTATGGTAATCCGGTATGACTTGTACTCCTGGATCCTGGGCTTGGAGAATCCGATCTCAGACCCTGGGATTAAAACCTGGCCTTGAAACCTGGTCTTGAAACCTGGCCTGCAGAGACAGGACAAATCATTACCATCAATGCACTTAACATTTCCCTAATGCTAAAAAAAAGAAATAATCGCTAATACTTTAAACATCAATATAACAAATAGCATTAAACAGCATCATCATTTTCATTTGCATTATCTTCGTCAATTTCTTCATGTACATGATCATAAATTGTCACATAAATACCCTTTTTCCATCATCAAGTAAATGGTATTTAGACTATAAGATATTAAATAATAGAGTGCTCTGTAACTTGAACAATCAGATGCATCTTAACTTCTTATATCCACACTACCATGTATAAAACATTTTAGTTTTAAATAGTGTTCAACATCATACGTAGAACAATAAAGAGGAAAGCAGTAGGCGCCCGCGCTATACAAACATTTCCCACACATCATTTACTACAGATATTAGCCATAGCATGCTAGCGCTAGCATTAGCATGCTACAAACAATTCTGACACTTACCAGTCCCCGGTTCGTAGTGGCCATGTACCGTGGGATGGTATCAGATATGGTACACACATCTACACCTAGAAGGCATGACAGTAAATCTCCCACAGTTTAAGATAAAAAAAAGTCAGAAAGCGATTAAGCGCATACCTGCAGAGATCTATGGCACTTCCCCACAGTCCCACATCTGCTCTCGCGCTGAAAGGACGCCGCCATATTTGTAACATCGAGGCAAAGGTCTCATCAAAGTCTCGCGCCAAGTCTCATGGGAAATCTTGCGAGAGTTTACCCTTAGACTCCGAGAGTGACCGAAACACTGGGTTACATCCTCCCCCTTTTAATTGGTGCACATCCATGTCGCATCCCAACTAAAAGAATTCTGACGATGACTGCCAGCTACAGGAGCATGACTCAAGACTTCGGTGTAAGCATTACCCAGGCCTTGAAACAGGGTTTGAACCATGGAGATCAAGGGATTACCTGTTACCGAATAATGCAATCATTCGGGTGGTTGACGATTCCGAGTAGAACATCTGGGCAGCACCTCAGCCTCGACAGGCTCACTAGGAATTCTGAGAACCCATGTTGGTCTGACACAGGAACTGCATCCCTCCGCTACAAGGATATCTCAACCACAGGCACCTCCTCAGATACCGGGGTAGGTATTTCTTCTTCTTTCACTAGGTGTAACAGGTCAGGTACATTAGTCCCTTGATGTTCCTCCACCGGTTCTTCTCTGGCTTTGACTGCTTCTTCATCAGAACCGGCCAAGGTGTCCCCATCAGATGGTGGTAGGGACTCAGGTAGGTGGTCCTCAATTGACTCTGTTGGAGTAGCTCTTGGAACAGGATCTAGTTGTGGTGAATCAGGGTCCACAGTGTCACTTGGGGCCGATGTTGTTACAAACCCCGTAATGTCACTGGACTCTGGCAGAGGATCAAGCCGGCTAGTACCTTCTACACTGAACTTAACTGGGCACTGGCCAGAAAGATCCGGAATAAATGACTTGACATATTCCTCCTCTTCCTCCAGGGAAACAGCACAATCGGGTCGAAGTCTCGTTTGACTGCGAGTCTTTGGTCTGCAAACTGGAACACCCGTGGGAGGTTCGTTAACTGGACAGGATGGGAGGAAACCACAGGGCAAAAGCAGATCTCAATGGAGGGTACGAATTGGCCCATCCTTTGTCTCTGATTTCACAGTGTAAACAGGGAGATCTCCTGCACGCTTTAAGACAACATACACATCCTGCTCCCATTTGTCCTCCAGTTTATGTTTTCCCCGCAGGCGAACATTGCGGACCAAAACTCGATCTCCCACTTCCAGACCACAAGGTGTTATTCGCTTATCAAAGCGAGGTCTTGTTCCTCTTCCCCGACTTGAGTGTATTTTGCGTAGCCAGTTTGTAGCTCTCTTCAAGGCGGGATCTGAGGTTCTTAACATTGTCTGAATGGGAAACAAATTGGGGTTTTCGAACAGGCAAACCAAAAGCTAGGTCGACAAGGAGTCAGGGGGATCGACCAAATAGAAGTTCATAAGGAGTGAACCCTGTAACCTCGTTTCTAGTACAGTTGTAAGCGTGTACAAGAGGTTTCACATACTCCCGCCACCTAGCATGTTCAAGAGAGTCCGATTGAAATGCTCGACAGGATTCCCTCATGGATGATAGGGAGTCGTGCGAGTTTTCTTTATTCCAGCTACTTCACATAGTTCTTTAATTAATTTTGACTCAAAATCTGGTCCTTGATCGGAGTGCAAGCGCTCTGTAATGCCATAATAGACCATGTAGTCATTCCAGAGACACTTAGCAACAGTATTGGCCTTCTGGTTCGGAGTGGGTATGGCAACAGCGAATTTTGTAAAATGGTCTGTGAGGACGAGAATGTCTTTAGTGTTGCTACTGTCAGGTTTGAGGGATAAGAAGTCCATACACAAAAGTTCGAGAGGCCGATTGGTTTTGATGTATACCAGTGGAGTAGCGTTCTCTTTTAAGGCTTTCCTCCTCACTGTCTTCTCGACATCCGCTGCCATCTTTGGCCAGAAAAATTGTTGACATACTAGGTCGAGAGTATGTTCTATTCCCATATGCCCCATATCATGGTGAAGAGATTGGAGGACTGTCGAGCGCAGATCTGGGGGAAGGACAAGTTTAAAGGTGAGCTGATTCTCATCCAGCCTTCTCCTATACAACACGCCATCCTTTAACTCCAATCGGTTCAGCACCCTCAGCAGCAAAAGCAACTCTGATAACTCTTCTCGAGCTGTGGGAAGAATCAGGTCTCCAGTCTGGAGCTGGTGAATTACCTCACCAATCGCGGGATCGGCTTCTTGTTCTGTTTTTAAGTCATCATGGGACAAAAATGAGATAACTGGTAAACCATGGCATTCCTCTTGGTGATAACTATCTGGAATGGTGTTTACATTGATAGAAAGGGATTCAATTTAAGTAACAGGATATAGAAAATCTGACTGTGCTCTCACCAGGCAGCTTTGGCAGATAGCATCCACAACATCCGCAGAGACCTCTTCAGCATCACCAGGCTCGCACAGCTGTCTTGAGAGATGATGGACCAAGTTCCACTCTTTACAGGAGTTGACGTCTCTCTGCTGTTCCCTGTGTGCAAGTCTGGACAGGGCATCTGCATCGATGTGTTTTCCTGCACGGTACTGAAGCTTGAATGAATAAGTAGATAGTGCAGCTAACCATCGATGGCTGGTGGCATCAAGCTTTGCTGATGTCAAGACATACGTGAGTGGATTACTGTCAGTCACGACAGTGAAATTTGCTCCATCAAGATAATCATGCAGCTTCTCTGTTACACTCCACTTTAAGGCCAAGAATTCAAGCTTGTGGGCTGGGTATTTCGACTCGCTCAGGGAAAGACTTCGGCTAGCATAAGCAATTACTCTTAGCCTGCCCTCCTGCTCTTGATACAGCACAGCACCTAATCTGGTGGTACTAGCAGCGGTATTGAGGATGTACAGCAGCTTAGGGTTGTCAAATCTGAGCACAGGAGCAGAAGTCAACTTCTCAATCATGAGTTCAAAACAGTTTGACAATCAACTGTCCACCTTTTTCCAAAGGACTGTTTAGGATCAAAATAGTTTTCAACAGGTTTCGTTTTCCTGGTGGACCGCTAAACTGACTCGTAGCTGCGTGTTTAACGGTTTTACAAGGGTAGCATAGTTTTTAATAAACCGCCTATAATAACCAGCAAATCCCAAGAAAGTTCTCAGCTCCTTAAGGTTTCGGGGAACTGGCCAGGCTTTTAAAGTAGAAATCTTCTCGGGGTCCGTTTCTACACCTTTCTCTGATACTACATGAAGTATGAAGTATCTCACACTAGTCTGGAAAAATTTGCATTTTTCAGGTGATAGCTTTAATCCGAACTCTTTTAGTCTGTTTAATACTTGTAACAACCGTTGCTCATTTTCTTCCAGCGTGGCAGAAAAAATTATGAGGTCGTTGATGAACACTAGGACCTCATTTAAATGCAAATCTTCCATACATTTTTCCATCAACCGCTGGAAGGTACTCGGGCCATTTGTTACCCCCTGGGGCATCCGATTCCATTCCCAGGAACCAAGTGGTGTAACGAAAGCAGTTTTTGCTTTGTCAACTTCACTCATCTCAATCTGGTAATACTTCAAATCTAACACCGTAAACCATTTAGATCCGGTTAAGGCTGAAAATGATTCCTCCAAATTAGGAAGGGCATAAGCATCCTTAACTGTTTGTAGGTTTAACTTTCTGTAGTCTATACACAACCTCACACTGCCATCCCGTTTGCGGACAACCACAATTGGTGAGGAAAAAGATGACTCTGACTCCCTGAAGACTCCAACTTCAAGCAGGTCCTGCAGATGTCGATGCACAGCTTTAAGGTCTTGCGGGTGAATAGGACGTGCTCTATGCTTGAAGGGTTTCTCATCATGGAGCTTGATACAATGTTTTACTCGGTCCGTGCAGCCAAAATCCATGTCGTGGTGGGAGAAAACTTCTGACATATTATTTAATTGGGATGTTCACGTTCACAGCATCCTAGCTCTTAGCATCCATCTTGCATCCTAACTGTACTCTGACTCTCTCTCCAGCCAGTAAAGACAGTCTTATCTTGATTCGTCTCTTGCTGTGTCTCTCTCTCTTTTTTTCTCCCTTCCTCAGATTATGTCTTCTTGTGTTTCTTTGCTGAATTAGCCAGTCTGTGTTCAAAACTGCCGGTTTGTTTATATCTGCTTGCTAGGATGTAACGTGGTACACAAAGCAAAACTTTAAGTTGAATTCGAATGTGCATTCCTTGAACAGTAGTATTGTGTCTAGTCTATACAACTCCTGCTTTTTTCAACAAATTACAGATGTTTCACTCATAGTTGCCATCAAAAGAGCCTAGAACAAAGTCAGAAATTTACATAATGTGCAATTACATAAAGTTGTAATCTCATAGTCTGATATAAGAAGGTAAATAAGGCCAGTCTTCTACTTTTGGTAAAGAGTTTTGATTTCCTTTTGTCATGAATGGCGAACGTCGGAGGAGGTGAGGACCCAATTGCAGGCAGTCAGAGCCAGGAGGCAGAATTGGTGCAGGTGACAGGTTTATTTCCAGAACTCAAGACAGGGATAAATCCAACCAACTAAACCACACATGACCAAATGAGAGGATCTGACAAGGAGTGACTGAAAACCAGGAGTACTTATACACAGAGGGAGTAACAAGACACAGGTGTAGTGGATGACAAATCAGGCCAGGTGATCTAATGAGGCAGAACAGAAATCACAGGAACACAAGAGGGAAAACCAAACATGACAAAAACCAAAATCCTAAACCATGATCAAAACACCCACCAAAACCCAGAAACCGTGACATGCTTTGGAATCACGTTGAATAATCTCAGTCCACCATGTTTCCTGGTTGGTAGAATTGAATACTCTGCCCAACAACCCTGGATGAACACTACATTCTGACACCTTTGCAACAATGTTTGTGTCTATCCAAGGAGTTTTTCGGCCACGGCAGTGGGCAGTGAGGACAAAAATCGTTTTGAGTAATGGAGACTTTGATTCTTGTCAGCTCAACAAGCATCGTTGGCATGATTTTAGATGATGACCTAAATCCAGAGCAGCCAAAATGGCCAATACCGTAGGGGATAAAATGTCATGTTGGACACGGGAGTCCTTGCATTGCTTTAAAAGATACTTCCATCACTGGTAAATAATAAAAAAGTTTGATTTATGTCCATGTAGAATGTTTTAGGAAACATCTTTGTCTTTTTGCTGTCTCTAAACCTTCAGAATTTAAGAAAAAAGTATAAACTGAAAAAATAAAATATGGTGTTTGTGATTTTGTCAGTAAATATATTTGGATTTTATATGAGAAGAACTACAAAAACACAATGTGTAGTTCAATATCTGCTGTATCATTTAAATCGAGACCCATACCTCTAAGATAAGAAATAGAGAGTGGTGATTTGCAAGACAACATGCACGCACAGTCTCACACACTGGGCATAAGGATGGGGGCTTAGCCAACTTCTGCGAGTCGTCCCGACTTAACTTGTGCTCCAGACCGGGTCTTAATATTCCGCCGGAGTGGTGGAGCTGTTCTTCTGCACGACCAATCCCATCGTCAAGTCAAATTTGCATTAGCAAATGGGAAAGCAGCGAAGGCCTATTTGTTAATCTGATCTTTGTTTACCCAACACTCTTGTAATCCACTTTTAATTAAATAGCCGCCCAAATATGTGCGAGCAGCAGTTTGACTTTGTCTGTGCCCACATAGCCAGACTGAAGCAGAAAGAAAGAAAGAAAGAAAGAAAGAAAGAAAGAAAGAAAGAAAGAAAGAAAGAAAGAAAGAAAGAAAGAAAGGAAAGAAAGAAAGAAAGTCTCCCTGCTGAGCTTCTTCAAAAATGCAGGTTTTTACTCATAGCAAATCTTTTGATGCAAAAAGAACTTAAATTTAATTGGGAATTGTTTTCCACTTTCAATGGCACTTTCAACACACACACACACACACACACACACACACACACACACACACACACTGTACCAATACACTATGCATACTGGGTTTATACAGGTCACTTCTGGAGATTCAGCTTATCCCATTGTCTGGTCAAATATCTTATTCTAACCTCACAATAGATTTGTATATCCCATCTGTCATAAACCACGGGCTGTGTAGTATGAATAAATCAAATAACACACACACACATATGCATGCAAACACAAACACAAAAAAAAACTCTACTGGTCATATCACCGACCCACCAGCCCACACCTCAAACACACACACACACACACACACACACACACACACACACACACACACACACACACACAGTACACAATGTGGCAGCATAATGTCCTTTATCTATTTATAGTTAATGCCATCCTAGGCCTGATAATGCAAGCAGATACCTGGTAGGCAATTACATCTTCCTGATTCCCTCTGCAATAAAAATGCACTGGCAATAGAAAAAAAGGGGTAAATAACACAGCAGAGTGAATAAAGCTGGCCTGGCTTGCACTATACATCCCCAATAAGTCAGCCTGCACTGACACAAACCGCATTGTCATTCATATGTGCCTCCTCTGCTGCTGTACACCTAGAAAGGAAGGCACTGGGAGGGACATTGTGTCTCCATTCAAGGTGACATCACATTATCTTCATCCCAAAAGCGTATCTAAATAACTTACTTTTGGACACGTTTCTCTGTCGGTTTGCTGTGTTTGTAAATCTGAATGCACGATTTTCTAAGAGAGGCTGATGCAGGCTGTGTTAATATGTGCACGTGATTTGTCCTGTGGTTCTTGCTTACAAATCTAATAAACTGAGTTACTATATCATTCAAATATATTATCCTTTCATTTAGACTACACAAGAATAATGTTACTAGTAATTTCCTAAAACTATTAAAATTATATTTGACATGTTTTTTACGCCTGTTGGTATGGTTCTTAAAAGTTTTACTTCTTTGTTCCAGTGTATAGTTGGATTGTGTTTGCAGGCATAACAGCACACCAAAACCATTCAATTCTGAAAAAGATGTCCTTTATTTTTAAAACATTTGGAAAGCTGGAATAGTTTTGGCTGTCTTTTGAAAACCTCTGCCTTATTTCAGAATAAATAATGAACCTAAAGACTTTATTTACACATTGTCTTTGAGGTTTTCCTTAAGCCTCTGTCCATTCATTTTTATCTTTCCCTTCTGGCATAAAGAGATATTGTGTTAACTGTTTATTGGCTTGGCTTTATCGTCGTTCCCACTCTACCCCAATGTGGTACAAACACATAAGAGCATTAAGTAAGGGGAGCTGTGTAAAACAACAATAGAATGCAATGACTTGCAAATCCCATCAGGTCATATTTTATTCCTAGTAGAGCATAAACAAAAAATCTGATGTTTTAAGTGAAATATTTTACCATTTATATTTTACCATTTTGTGGAAATCGTGAATCTGATAGCAGCCACACGTCTGTAAAAAGTAATTCCAGGGTGATGTTTAGCATTGTGTAGCATCCCCTCTTTCTTAAAAACTGTCTGTGAGCGTCTGGGAAGTGAGGAGACCAGTTGTTGTTCTAGGAGAGGAATTTTGCCACATTCTGGTCTGATGCAGGATTCTAGCTTTTCAATTGTCACAGGACCTCATGTACAAATGTTGCATTCACATCAAACTGTTTTGTACGCCATGATTCATACACTTCAAGATGTACAAAAACAACCTGTGGATTTGTCATTCCGTCATTCCAGAGTGACAAACTACAAAAAAGTGAAACTCTTCTCTATACATAAAAATGTTCCTGTAAACATTCTAAAGTCAAGAAAAACTCTCCACGACTTTGAGCACTGATGATGTATATCTAAACAACTAAACAACAAAACAAAACTTAACCTAATTTCCACACATATTTTAGGCCTTGATAAAATTCCAAAACCTAAATGTAGACCAATCAGTTGTCTCTGTTTATGTCATGTGAGGACATTAACACGCATCCATGTGTGTTTAGCTGAGAAGCGCACACACATCCATCCTGAACATGGTGCCATGTCTTTATACTCATTTGCATATCTATTAATGTGGGAGACAAAGAGGTCCAAGTAGTACATGCAGCCACAACCAATTCTATGTCAGTTGGGTTGCATCATGGAAAGATGTGCATGAACAAGCGTACGCAAAAATTCATACATCTAAAAAATGTTGAGTATATGTGCTTTTCCTGTTTTGGCCGTACACCATCTTTCAGTAGATGTGAACATGAGGCCCCCGGGCCAGCTTTGCGCAGAGAGATTCACCCAACTTTATGTTTAGGGATAATGATTAGATTCACTTTGTATTCCATTTTATAAATCAATGCCTTCTATTTTTTTTTTTAATTCATATTTTACATAGCAACCTAACTTTTTGGGAATTTGATGATAGGTCAGTGTGAAGTAACAAAATACATTTGTTTAACCATAATTTAATAATTCACAAAAAAAAAAAAAAAAAAAAGAAATCCACATGTATGTCTCATACCAGAAAAAAAAAATGCCAAAAAAGTACACCAAACCAAAGAAGCCTTCCTCCAGAAGGCAGTTCATTGTCTAACTGTGGAAGTTTAGACTTATCTCTCATGTAGTAGTACAAACTGCTCTTCCCGTAGGGCTTGGCCTTGGAAACACCCCCTGTTCTCACAATAAACAGAAATGGTTTAGAACAAGTATTTTGCTTTAGTGGACCATGAATATTCTTAGATTTCTCACTGTTCTTATAACACTGCAGTCATAAAGGAGTGGGCTCTGATAAACCCGCTGTTCCAGGGAGAGAGTATTAAGGGGAGATTTAATAGAGGCTTGAGTATGGACAGACTCATTATCTTTCTATTAGCGCTGTCTCTACCAGCAGGGTTATACTGACTTCTATTAGGTTAGTGGTCAGATACACACAGTCGCTCGCACCCATTTACAAAAAGAAACTGCTAATATAGGCTAATTTAGTAGCCAGTACTGCACAACAGTAATGGTTCAAGCAAATGAGCGTCCTCTTTGGGGCCTGATTTATGAGGTTAGCAAAGGAGTTATTTTGTGTGTGTGTGTGTAAGTGCTAGTGTGTGTACATTTTGTCTGACAGGGAGGGCAGTTATATTTTATCCTGATAAAAAAAAAAATAAATAAAAACATGTCCCTGATACGTGAACTTGTGTTACCTCTGTATTGTGGATTTCTTTTCTTTTTTTTTTTTATGTACCTACTGCCTGAAAAATTTTGGAGTATTTTGCAAAAACTAATATAAAAGATTTTTTATTTGTTCTGAAATTTTCCTCCTTTGTCTACAAATTCATGTTACGATGTTAAATATGAGCAATAGGCTTTTGGGTATATATGTGTGTGGTTTATAAGTATGAAACACCTCTGCTTTCTAGTGTGTAGCTTAACTTTCAACAAAACAACCAAATCTTTTGAGCTATTGGTTTCTAAAGTGGGTTTATTTAAAAAGGCAGTGTATTACTTGCATGACCGATTTAAGAAGAACTTCATTCATCCCAGTCTGTGCACAAGAGGTTTACTCAGTTTAGTGTCAAAATCAGATTTTTACATGTCTGACGTGCTCTCTTGTCCTCAGGTAAACTCTATTGCTACACACAAATGTCAGAGACCAACATTGGGATGCTGAATCACACATAGCACACTTCAAATCTGGAGTACATTTTAAAATATGAAAATGGGAGCAACAGTAGTTCCCATTGCTGAATAAATGACACAATAATTAACTCATGAAATCAAAATGTTCTTGAGGAAATTGTGTCGCATTGTGATAATGTTGATGTGTACTGACATGATAAATTTTAGACGTCTGTGAAATGCATCAGGCTTTTCATTTACCTTTCAAAATCTTTTTTAAAAAAGAAAAACTATGACAAACTTCTTTATTACAAGACATGCTATTTCACCTAGACTGTTACAAACACAATCATTTAAGTTATGTTTCCATGCAGCACTGCTTACCAGGCAAAGACAGTCTTCAGCATATACATGTCACACCTTGCACCTCCTGGGCTGAGGAATGCAGATAAAAAGTAGCTATTTGTTTATTCATGGAGAACCAAAAAAGGTATTATATTTAAATGTGTCCACAAGCACAATGTTTTGTAGTGTCACAGACGATAGTGGTAAGGCATAACATCCATGGTCTATAGCTTTCTGTCTGAGTGTTTACATTGTTATAACATACTCTCTGTGTAAAATTATACTACGTCGTTGTTGCCATTCATTTGTGTTTCTCTTCTTCTTCTTTAGCAGTAACCCCTGGCTTATAGTTATGGTGCTCTTTCCCCATCATCTCCACCCCTAACCCATCAAGCCACATGGTTGGCCTGCATAAATCTTGTTCTGCTGGAGGTTTTCATTCCTTTGAACCCTTTAAAAACTGCAATAGAAATGGTCTGCCTATGCATAATGGTGGCATTTTTTGGATTATCCTCAGATGCTTTATATTTTTATGATCAGTACACGTTAAGCTAAAAGTTTATGAAAGTCAATGGGCAATAATAGTATATAAAAGTATTTAAATTATGCCATGAATGTAAAAAATAGACAAAAATCTGAAAAGGTTTTTTTTTTTTTTTTTTTTTTTTCATGACATCTTGAAAGGTGAGAGTATTAGCTTCCAGCTTAAAAAAATTGTTCTAGCTATTATAGTTTTTATTTTAGAGCAGTTTTAACTGAATTATGCTAACAGGGAACAAGCTTTGTTTTGTCAAGATAACAAGATAAATTATCCCGTCATCACAAAAAAACTGTTAAAACAACATGCAAGCCCAGCTTCCATAGATGTAAGACCATTTTTTTGTGTTTTTGTACCACAGAGTATAAAATACATCTGTGAGGAAAAGACACCGGATTGCAAAAATTTGTCTAAAAATAACCTCATGATACTAGCTGCAACACAGCCAAAATGATCACCAAGTAAAATAAGAAAGTTGAGCAAAAGGGACAAAAGTGTCCCGAGGAGGACATAAGAGCTAACAGTATCATCAAAGTTACATTTTTGGAAAGCTGTAAAGAGGGGGACACACACACACAAAACATTAATGTGGAGGAGTGGCACTACTCCTTGGTTGACCAAGCTTCTCAACCTACCTCCAGAGGAGAGTCTAGACACCCTGCAGTGAACAGTCA
The DNA here is from genome assembly GCF_017639745.1 of Melanotaenia boesemani. Taxonomy (NCBI): domain Eukaryota; kingdom Metazoa; phylum Chordata; class Actinopteri; order Atheriniformes; family Melanotaeniidae; genus Melanotaenia; species Melanotaenia boesemani. Next base: position 5,086,319 of record NC_055697.1, read on the forward strand.
CTCACTCATGTATCTGAAATCGTGTTCTTTAGGTCACTACCTACAGCTTGTGACCAAAAGTGAGAGTAAGACTGTAGATTGGTAAACCAAGAGCTTCAATTTTTGGCTCAGCTCCTTTTTCACTATGAAAGATTGATGCAAACTCTGCATCACAGCAGATGCTGCACCAATCTGCCTGTTGATCTCTATCTCCCTAGAAACTTGAACTCCTTCACCTGGGGCAGGATCTCATTTCCAACCCAAAAAGAACGCCCCACCCTTTTCCAAGTGAAGACCATAAGCTCAGATTCAAAAGTGCTGGTCCTTATCCCAGCTGCTTCACACTTAGCTCAGAACCACTCCAGTGAGAGCAGGAGATCATGGCCAGATGAAGCAAACTGGAGCAGGAAGCAGAGACCTAATCTTGAGTCGACCAAATCGGACCTTCTCAGTAGCCCCGCTGTGCCCAGAAATTCTGTCCATAAAATTTATGATCGCAATCAGATTGCAAGGAAAACAAACATTGTGACAAATTAGAACTTAAACATTTTTAATAGGAAATTAATAAAAAGTTAAATTTAATGGTCTGGATCAACATACCTCCTGTCTCACCTGCCATGTGGTCAGGTTGGGTTGTCCTTTAAAACAGTGACTACAACATTTTGGAAATTATTCTTTAGGTGTGCGAGTGGTTGAATTTGGAAGAAGGTTTTTTTTTTTCTTTTTTTTTACAAGAAGGGCTTTAAAGGGTTCAGAACCATTAGTTAAAAATGGGCAGTTAACGATTGTCATGCATTTTTATATTGTTATTTTTCTTTTATCAAGCATTTTTATCCAGTATTTTTGAAAACAAAAGTACCTGTACTCTTCCATGAAAAATCCCGACCTGCATTGAAGCACAGCACTCCTAACTGCACAGTGCTGACACGTCTTCTATGGCAAGACAAGCAATACACCAATACAAATATGTTACCAAGCACTAAGGTCTTCCGGCTTGCACAGTAAATTTCCTCATATATGTCCTGACTGCAGCTCTATCGCCTCCCTAATTGAATCATAAATACATGTATATGTATATTACCCATTAATAAATAAAGACACCATTTTTTATTAATGAAGTGGAAAATGTGGTATGGTGAGACATCAATCATTTAGCATAAAAACCATGTGTATTAGTGGGGCGGGTGATATGGTGCAAGGGGATAAAATTAGACCTGTTAAATAGGGAGCACAGTGTGTGTTAGCGAGAGTTTTTACGTAAGCAATTATGGAAGCCTTCACTGTTAATTTATGTATGATCAGTGAACAAGAAGAGGAAGTATGGGGGTAAGGGGTGGGGGGAGGTCATGTAAGTGGCTGAAATAATAAGATGGAAATAAGAGAAATGAGGAAAAGAGGGACAGTGGTTTGAGAGATAAAAGGGAAGAACAGGCATAGAGAGAGTAGTAGTGCAGGATGGAAGGGATATATTGGAGAGGAGAGAGACATGTGGGAAGATTGTGTGAACAACAGGCATATTAATGAGGCAATATGAATCACACTGATTACGGCAACAATTAAAGATCGGTCGCCATGCAGCATGTGGCAGAAGGAGGGATGAAGGGCAAGGAGCTCGTCAGGAGGACTGTGTGTTTAAGTGGATGGAAAATGGAGCAGGTTTAAAATCTGATCTGCATATTTATTCCTGTCGGTCTATTTGTTGTGATCTGATATGAAATCGCAAGATGGCATGATTTCAAAATCTATATGGTTAAAGGTTAAACCCTGTTTGAACCTTTTAAGTGAGATCTTATTTTCATCTTATACAGTTGTCCATCTATCACATTGCTCTCTTTAGGTCTCATCAAATAATGTTGACAAGGTTTAAGTTGGTCTGTGGACTTTTGCCCCTTGTTTGTTGTCCTCTTTGGATTGTGAGATGTGTTTAAAATCAAGATCCTAGTGTAGAAAATTCTCTGGATTTAATTATATCTTTCTTTTTCTTACAGAAGTTCTATGTTTGGTTCCAGAATATTTTCCTTTCCCCTCACAGTCATTATGGTTACAAGTACAGTTGAACTGAACCACAGTAAGAGTTCAATATGGCCATTTAACTAGTCATCCTTGTTCTAGTATACATGCACAGAAGTGCGTATGTAGTAGACCGTATGAGCAAATGTTCAAGATGTTCTACCACTTCAAACTTTCTTTGTGTGAGATTATCATACAAGTAAATTCAGCCAAATTCACTACTCAGATGCTGCAGTGTTTGAAGTACCAATGCAGAGTGGTGCAACACTAATATGCTCCATTTACTTTGTTTTGCCTTTTAAATGTGCATTTATTTGTACATTTGTTTAGTGCTGTGTACTGAAAAGAGCACGATTTGTAATTGCATTGATATCTACCAGGGTTCTGTACACTAATATTTTTCATTTTGTACCTGCTGTTTTGCACTACAAAAACATTTAACTGTGCTGGAATAATGCCCCAGGTGCATTTCACTATCTACAAATAATTAATATTTTACTAGACTTCACATTTTAATTAGTTCTGCAGAGAAAAAGAACAAAAATTGCAGTAATTTCTTTTATTTTCCTTTTTGTTTCATTACAGAATAGATAAATAATAAAATTGGATTAATAAATAAAGCTTTGAAACTATCATCAAAAGATTATTATAATCAGGTAAGGCCACAACAATTAAAAAAGAAAAAACAGTTGGTAAAATACTGAAGAAATGTTTCATCTTCTTTAAATGAATAGGGCGTCTAAAGTTTTGCTTTAGACTGTAGTTGTATATTTGTTTGTCTGTCCTCTATTAACAGATATCTGATCTAGGTGTTCTTATAAAACAAAAAGAAAAACAGCATTTTGGGGGGAGAAGTGGCAGCATACTTTACATCCCAGTGCTCCATAATTCTGATGAAATGAAGAAACTTTGTTTTTTATCCAAATTATTTGTTGGTGAAAATGTGTATAGAGAAAAAAAAATGTTGGTCACTGGAGAATATTGGTTTGGATTTCTCTTAATTCCAAATGACACTGAAAACAAAATCTTATGTTATAAAAAATGATCTTACAATGTAGAAAAAGAAAACCTCCCCATTTAGCTGAAATATCCGAGAAGCCAATCCGTGTCATTTGTCAGCCTTTCCAGTTGGTTTCCATGTCTGAAGAAAACTGTGTTCTTGAGCAGGTGTCATCTCCTTCCTGATGAATTTTTTAGTTTTTGTTAAAAAATACACTTCTAACTTATGTTGTCATAGCAGCTAAACTGCACTTTGTAGAATGATGATTAACCAGTTCCACGGAGCCACTGCCAAACATAGAGAAAAGAAGGTTACACTGGATCACTGTCCAAAAGGATGAGACATGTTTATGTCAACTGTCTGTCTTTGTAACAGGGACAGGAAGTGCCATTCTGCTGTGTAAGGGTGTGACCTGCAGATGTTCGAGTTATACGCTGGTCAAAGGGTCAGCTGCTGTCTGAGGCTGCTCTCTTCCTGTTCACACGTACACCAAACAAACACACATACAGGGCTGGATAAAGGAGAATGTGTGTGTGTGTTTGCAAAGCCTCTGAGCAGGATGTGTGCAGTGATCTAATTAGGCTGTAACTTGGCTTTCTGTGACCTTACTAACCATAGTAAGACCCTGCCTGGCCTCAGATCACACAGAGTCCCCTGTCTGAAACAAACACACACACATGCAGACAGAAGGAGACAGAGAGACTGGATTTACACAAATACAGAGACTGACACTCAGTGGTAAGTATTGTCTTTTTAAAATGTTTATCTTTTTCTTTTTTTCTTATGTTTGTTATGTTCTTGTGCTTCAATAATATAGTATATCTTATAATAATACTTTTATAGTGTACAGTACCAGTCAAACACTTGGACACACATACCCATTACATCTAATACTTTCCTTTGTTCCTTGGTGGAAAATGGAACATTGACTGATTGTTGTTGCTGTTTGACATTTTCATGAAAAAATGTCAATAAAAACTATGTAAAAAAAAAAAAATTAAAAAGTGGGATTGAACACATTTAGTTGTACTTTGTATTGTACTATCACTGTTATATTTGTAGATGTATGATTAGAAGTCTTCTTCTCAAGAAGACTTAACTCAGTCCCCATACTGGCCAAAGAAAAGCAAGACACAACTTAAAAAACTAACAATTGACCAACAAATGAAACAAAGTAGTAGCACTCAGAGAGTACAGACCTCTGCCAAGCCATTGTATTTCTTTATTTATTTATTTATTGCCAGTTATTGTGGGCATTAGTTTTGAGTCAGAAAATCTAATAGAAAAAATATCCCCCATTAGTAAAGAAAATTCCTGGATCCAGGCGGTGATCTAGATAATCCCCAAAATCTCATTACTTTTTCTTTATTCCATGTCTGAGATTTCCTGGAAATGTAATCAAAATCTATCCATAACTTTTTAAGTAATTTTGCTAACAGACAAACCAACGCTGCCTAAAATCTTAACTTTTGCTCCTGACATGGCTATGATTGTTGCACTGGTGAGGTGGCACAGATCAGCCAACACCAACACCAAAGGTAGTGTTTAAAGGAAAATAATGTATTTTTTATTTTATATTTGTACGTAATTTATTTTGAATACTAGATGAATTTTTCTGAAGGTAATGCTGAAGCCACATCACACACATTCTGCACCAGAAACTTTTGCCTCCATTTATGGTTTGTTCTTTAAACTATGTATGTCAATTTCTTTCATTTTCAAGGACAAATGATGATAGATCTGTTTTTGTTTTTTTGTAACTATAAATGTCTCCAGCTGTGAGCTGATGGCATGATCAAACACAGCCTGAAATCTTACCAAGTGTTGTACCACACACAAAAAGAGAAGGGAAAAAAGGTGTTTTACCTATTTTTACCTAGATATGTCCAGGCCCTTTCCTAAAGCAAAGTGTAGAGCTGTCACCCAAATAAAACACAACAAAGGAAAAAAAGGTTTTACACATTTTCCAAAGATACATTGGGACCTTAAAATAGTAAAAAGTGGTAGTTTATTGTAAAACATGAAACATTTTGCTGACTAACCCAGAATCATAACCTGCTGAATATGGTTAAACTATACAGTGATGGCACTCATGGACGTTTTGACTTATGAAAGTGGGTCTGATATACCTGATAGTCATACTTTAGCTGAACAAATTATCAAATTTGTCCATGATAGTAAGTCATGCCAATGAGCAACAGAGTTTTCTTTCAAAATTATTAATCTAAGGTATGAAAAACATTGACTGGATTATTTGACAGCTTGATTTGGTCCAATACTTTCACAGATATATTCTTGATCCACTCACCTACAAATATATTTCTCTGCCCTTTTCTGAGTGGTTTTAACTGTGGACTTTCCAGAGTCTTAATCATTCCAAAACAATTTTGTATTCATAGAATTTTCCTATTAAAATGCTGCTTTGTTTTGTTTCTTTTATTTTTTATTTTTTTTCTCTAATAAATTGCGGATAGTAAAATATGGACACATCTGATGTGATTTAACGTGTTGTGTTTTGCACTAGTTTTGAAGCCTTGAGTGTGGCTTTTGGCTAGTTTTAAACCCACAAGTGGCATTCAAGGGACAGATCTGACACAGAACTTCAGGATACAATAGACATGGTTAGTTTTCACAAGATTTACCTGTCACTAAAAGCAGTTACTAATTACCACACATTTAAGCCTTAGCATGATTTAAATGAATAACTTGCATGCTTTTTTTTTTCCTCAGGGAGGCACACGGTGTGGTCTTCTGCTGCTGTAGCCCATCTGCTTCAAAGTTGGATGTGTCGTGTGTTCAGAGATGCTGTTCTGCAGACCTTGGTTGGAACCACACTGCAAAGACTAACAAAGTCTTACAATCTTATCCAGCCAAAAAGTGTTTTTGATCTTATTTTCAGAGTAATATACTATATTATATATAATATACTATATTATATAATATATATAATATGCTAGCAAATTAGCAAATGGCTAATTTGCTAGCATATTAGGCGTTGTAGTTTTGTACTTTAGGTATGAAAACTTGTTTCAAGAACACCCCAGTATCATATTTGAGTTGCTTCTTCAAATGTAAATATAATGGATTCAATGTAAACCACTTTGGGTGCCAGAAAAGTGCTATATAAATCTAATTCATTGTTACTTATTTCATTGTGTCTCTTGTTTTAGGATAAAATAATAAATAAATAAAACAAACCTTTTATTTGCAACTTTTTAATTCAGAACAATGTTTAATTTGTGTTGTTTTGAGATCTTTTCTCTGAAATTGACAAATAACACTTAAAAAATGACTAGCAGACTGGTTTTAAAGCTTCATTTTTACTTAATAACGGACTTGAAATGTGTTTTTTAATGTGTGTGTTTTAAGATATTTTTTACTTGTCCAAAAAAACCTAGAAAAATTTTATTATTTTAGAAAATCCTAGCAAGTATACTGTTGTGATCTAATTGCAGTAGCAGATTATTTAACATGATTATAGTGTGAATCTTAAATAAAGGGCCGTTTACAGAGATGAGAAAACCAGCACTGGGTCTTAATCTGTACTAGTTCAACATTTAAGTCACTTTCGTCATCTTGGCTGTTTTAGTTAGTGAATCTGGAAATAAAACACTGGAAGAAGTAAAAAGAAGTCACCCAATAAAACGATATAATGTATAGTATTTGAACAAGTTGTGCCAAAACTACATAATTATTTAAAACCATAAACTGCAACTGAGAAAAAAATAAATAAATCACTTTTGCCGTGAATACAACACAAATGGAAACTGAACTACAACAAGTAAGTCACTAATATCTGTTCCATATTTCTGATATTTATACTAAGACATCACTAAATTATACCTGCCTTTAGAGATTTTGTGGCTGAACCTGAGAGAAGAAAGAGGTTTAATTCTGGTGCTGAACCTGCATGACAAAACAAGACTGATGATGACTTCCTGTCTGAAATAATAAAGAACCGGCATCCTCCTGATGGTCTACTTGGTGATGAACATTTACACAGGGCAGATGACGAACTCAGCATAAATCAGTATAAAGTATTTGCTTTAGGAAGTGAGTTATTTGTACATCTAACAATGCTAATTTCAATTTAAAACAGGGAACAAGATGCAGCCCACAGTGAAAGTGTTCCCTCCATCCCTGCAGCAGCATCACCATCACCTCTCCTCAGAGCCACAAAAGGGAAGTGACCATGCACGAGAAGTTAGCCAAAAAGAAATTAATGAGCAAAAATTTAAACATCTGAAAGAAGAACATGAAATAAAATTACATCCAGCAAGTTTAATGTGGAACGGAGAGCACAGCAAAGATAAACTAATGAGAAAACTGATTAACCTTCATGATGGATAACGTGAAAATAAAAAAATCTGTTTTTACTTAAATATTTGAGCATGTTGCAACGTCTACAAACTAGATTTAAAATTATTCTAGTTTAATCTTCAGGTTTTATTTTGTACATAAATAGAAAGTAATAAAAAAACAAACAAACAATACTTTCCATCTCTGAATGCTCCTTATAACTGAAGCAGAAAACACCTCTCAGTCCAAGTCTTGCTCATTGCTCCAGCAGCGATCATAGCTGTAAAGCATTTCTTTTGCATGTAAAAAAGTAGTTTATTTAATCAAAATAAATCAGTGGATTTCTCCTGTCCTCAAGCTGTCCTGTAGCAGGCCTCCGAGCTGCATATTGGTCTGAATTTAAATAATCCAGATAGTTCATCCTCCCCAACAAACATTTCTAAAAAGAAGTTAAACCTTTCCCTTTGTAGGATTAGTTTAAGAATAAACTTAATCCTAATGTGTTCTAATCATCACTATTTCACCTGGTTTAGTTTAATCCAGAATAAATCAAATCTGGATTTTATCTAAGTTTCTGCAAGTGACTTTGAGTTAAACCAGCTGTAACAGGCATTTTAGTCTGGCACTAGCCTTAAGCCCTGTCTCTGAGACCAGCCCTCATTTTTAGATAGCTCATTTCTGTCGTGGGAGTGGTTGTTTGACCTCCTGTTGTCTGTCTATCATCTCCAGTCTGCCCAGTCTCCTCTGACCTCCTTTTTTTCAGACCATTGTGTTCTGTTTCTGAAATACTCCAACAACCATGTCATGTTCAAAGTCACTTAAATTGTCTTTCTTTGTCAATGTGATGCTCAGTTTAAGCATTAGCATGTCTTCTTGACCACATCTATTACTAAATGCACTGAGTTGATTTACCTAATTAACAAAGTGGCTGGTGAGTGTAATTTTAATGTGCATGTGTGGGTTGTCTTCAAGTACTCGCATTTCTTACCACAGTCCAATGACATGTATGTCGAGTTAATTAGTGATTTTAAAGTGATGCAAAAAGTAAGTGTTACTCCAGGGTTAACTCTGTGTCTCTCTCCAACCCCCTGTGAGTATGTATAAGATAAAGCAATTCCTGAAAATGGATGTAAACATGTTAGAGGATATTTGTTCCAAGCTCTGCAGGCGACAGTCCCCTAAATCTTGGTCTTCTGTCAGTTTTGGTACATACTGATTTTAGACCTTTGGATAATACAGATAATAAATATAAGTTTTAGCACTGGGAAGTAGAACAGACACACTGGATACACCATTTCATTCTTAATATTTATCTTGTAATTGCTTGAAAACACAAATATTGATTTGTTTTTAAATGAGGAATGGGCTCATGAAACCTAATAGATTAAACATGAGATTTAAAATGAGACAATATTAAAATGTTCTTTAAAAACTCTTGTTTGTGGGGAGATAGGTGTGTATGTGGGTAGGGGAGGGATCACATGGATTTGTGGGAGAGGCCTGGGTGGGCCGGAGGTCGTGTGCCATGGGTCTGGGCTTTACCACTGTCCTGCTCCCACTTCTCTCCTTCCCCCCTAGGCATGTGGTGGGCGGGTGCCTTCTGTGGTTGGTGGTAGCTAATTGGCTGCAGTCGCTGTGTGTCCTGGCCGTGGGAATGACTGCTCCTGGCCAGTTTTGCCCTGGGGGGCCTCCCCGGGAGCCGGGGAGCCACGGTGCCTACTGCTGCCAGCCCCTGGGCTCTCGGGGGCCTGGGGCCTTCGTTCAGGCTTCCCCGGATTGTCGGTATCTGGTGGGGTCTACTGCCGATCTTGGCCCTCCAAGGCCTGTGCCCCATGACTGCGAGGGGCTCTGGCTGGGGCCTTCCTCTGCCACCACTGGGTGGGTCCGGGGATGTCTTCATGGTGGGGTGGCTCGGGTTCGGGATTGCTGCTGCTCACTCGGGTCTCTGGGACTCTCTGGTCCCTCCTTTTTCCTCATACTCTGCATGCTGACACAGTCACTGAGTTGTTCAGTGGGTTTATACTCTAAGAGATACTTTTGTTTAGGATTTTTTGTGTGTGTGTATGTTTCTGGTACTTTGGTTGTTGTTGTGATACATGTTGTTTTATCGTCTTGGTTAATTTCTTTTATGAACTCCTGATGACTGTCAGCTTAGTTTACCTGTAAAAGCTGTAGGAAATTCCCTGTTGTGTTTCTGTACAGGTGTTGCAGTTGGTTGTCTGGTGGTCCTTATACCTTGGCAAAGCAAATTTGTTCGGCACAACACAGCAGTCAGACCATCATTCTGTCTGCTAAGATGCTGGACAGGACAAGTTAAAATCAATAAATGAATAACCAACTCTCTTGTTTTCCTCAATGGGAACTACAAAGGTCTGTTTCATATCCAAATATCTGCAGTAAAGGCTAATTAGCAGAATACCCCTTAATTTTATTTTGACTATGTCTGCAGGGAAAATAATTTTTTTGTGATTTAACCATATCACACAGGTGAGGATTCATCCCGGTAAACGTTGCTTTTAATCTGTGCATTTTTATTCTTCACATTTGTGCCTCTGGGGCAGCGGATGTGAGGGACACAGCTGTCTAAAATCACCATTGGGACAGAGAACAACCCGGGGTCTGCCTGGCCTCCGCACAAACACACACTATAACCCTTACGCACATACATACACACACACATACACATACAGAGCTGATGGAGGATGTGTGGTGTACAGTAGAGCCTTGGGGTCAAAACTCACTGGCCTCAAATTACATTCTTCAACATGACAGAAACAGAAGTAGAGTGGAATTATTGTTTCATTTTGGATTTGGCCTGAGTGTTAAGGTGCCCTGTGGCACTACAAACAACACACTTCTGTTTTGTGTTCTTACCCTTTTCATCACCGACACAAATGCACAAACAGTTTAGACAAAAGGAAAAAAAACATGTTAAGGCTTAAAAAAAAAAAAAAAAAAAACTCAATTTTTCTTCCACATTAAGCATTTTTAGCGACATTATCTTCCTTCAAATGAGTCCATTTTCTCTAACTTCTTATGATTATCTTGTAAAGCTTGTACCATTCTGTTTTCCTTGTAGCATCTGCTGTCTGCCTGCTAGTCCTCTCTCTGGTGTCTTCACATCTATTTTTGGTTTCTGCAGGCTCAAATTCATGATTTTCCTCTATTGTTGAAGTATTTTGTGTCTAATCTGAAATTTCCCCCCCTTTAATTAGGAATCTGTCCATTTTTGGAGCATGTCATAAAACACTGCAACAAAAGCAACAGTCTCACCAAGTTGGTGGCAGTTTCTACACAATGAAAAATGCATTACAGCTAAGCCCAAACATGCACATTATAAAATGTTATATGCCTCAGCTGCAGTCTGTTGGATTCAGAAGTGTATAGCAACGCATTACATTTATGCCGTTCCACTTAAGTAAATTTGAAAATAAATTGTACTTTTAAGAATATATTTAATAAAACATACTTTTTATTTTCACTCAAGTATAATGATGAAGTAGAAATGCTACTTCCACTTCATTACAATGTTAAATATTCTCGTTACTTTTATTTTTGTCATGTGTTAATATACAAACAATATGTTTTATTTGACTTCCACATGATGGAAGCTACTGGCTACATCAAACATTACTACAGTTACATTTGACTCTGTACCAGCAATCAGATGTAGCCAGGCAGTGACATGGCAGTTGGTGCCAGAAGAGCCAGAGTCCTTCATGGGTCCAATTTTACCAGTAAGTAAAATTATTAAAATTATTAAAAGTGTTAGTGTAAAGACATTCAACAGAAGGTGAAGATACCCTCGATACTGTGCTCATGTGTCCTTTACTAGGCTCTGGTCTCAAAAGTTTTATTATGAAAGACCATGACAGCCAGGCTGAAGACGTTTTGAAAAAAAATGGAGTATTTTATTTAATGTGTTGGGTGCCTTGATTTATGTTTTTATTTATTTATTAAAATTTATTTTATTAACATCTAATTTAAAAGAATAATAAATCTGATGTCACTCAGAAAGTCTTTTTTACTTTTATTTGAGTAAATATTTGGATGAGTACTTTTTGCTTGTATTTGAGTAATTTTTTCCTAAAGGAACTCCCTTGTTTTAGGCCCAATACTCTTGATGCTTTTTTAGCATATTATAACATATGTGCTTAAAAGTAAAGATATATAACCTCTACAGTATTATACTAGTTAATATCTGTGTAACTGCATCATATTTTCTGCAGCTCTTAGCTGGGTAGCTTTCATTACAGTGTCCTCAAGGCTTATGGCTTCATATATATTTTTACAGCCATCTGCACCAGTTGGTTATTCTTAATCGCTGCTCTGTGTGCTTGTGTGTGTGTTTGTGTGTGTGTCTGTGTGTCTGTGTGTGTGTTTGTGATTTTACCAACTCTGCGTACTGCAGTGGATAAAGAGAGTCATCAGCAACACTTGGCTCAGGCACTTGCCTCTGTGGTATATACTATGATGCCAATATAAATGGCAATGGAGGAGTCTAAATGTCACTCATGCACACAGAGACACACATGGAGAGTTTTCAGGGATAAGGTTTAATGCAGTTGCATGGGCTCCTTGGCACAGTCTACTAGCCAGACTGGTATGTGGTCTGGGGTGAGTAGGGAGGTGCTGGCTGGGCTGACACACCACCAGACGTAACATAGTGTACTTTATTCTCTTCTTCAGCGTCTGTTGGAGATGTGCATCCACAGACTGCTTTTTTATAATTGTGCATGACTTATGATAAGTAAAAATGTCAGGAAAAAGGAAATTTTACCAGAAAGGAGCTTTGAGATTACCTTTGCAATCCAAAGAGCAATTATTCTTCAGCCCAGTTAACCCAGTTAAACAAAACTTGTTTAAAGCCGCAAATGTTATCAGAATTTCTGAAGAAAAGATGACTTATTATTTTTGATAAATATTTACTATAGGAAATTTGTCATTTTTGAAGAACCACATTTTTATTTAAAAAAAAAATGAAAAACTTCCAAAATCCTGCATTTGTTATTTCATCTATATTTGAAAACATTAGTTAGTTCTTTAGCATTTTTGTTAAGTTACGGTGGTGTGGTGGTTCACACCGCAGCCTGACAGCAACAAGATGGTCACTGGTTCGAGCCTTGTCTGGGGGAGGTTTGAACAGAGGCCTTAGTGGTAACAGTGGGTAACATTTGTGTGGAGTTTGCATGTCCTACCATGTGTATGCATGGGTTCTCTCCAGGTACTCCGCCTCCCTCCAACTGTCCAAAGACATGCAAAGTGGTGATTCTAAATTCTCCTTAGGACAAGAAATCGTAAATAATTGCACCATTTCATGCGATTAAAAATTGTATCCATCACCCAGCACTAATATATATATATATATTTATATATATATATATATATATACCATGGTCTGGGTGAATACGCGATTCTGAGGGTGTCCATTAAAAAGTGATAATGGACACCTATAAAAGAAGTTTTTAAAAGAAGAAGGCCAAATAGCCTTAATGCTTTAAAATATGGCGCTGACTAAACTGTAGTTGGTAACCTTGGCAACAGAAACTCAGATGCAGGGCAGCAGACACGCTAGATCATGTCTACGACGACCCATTGCTGTGAAAGCAGCCTGCAGGCTTATTGGGCTCCCTCAGTCCAGGAGAGACGAGAATGGAGCAACATTTTGTCATCTAGCAACATCCCAACCAGCAGTGGTCAGGATCCACAAACATTAAACTCCGTCCTTCAAACGCCACTTTAGACATGACAATATCTTTATGAGATGTTGTGATCAACAGCAATGTTGTATTTAATTTTAACTAGGAGGTCGCCTGTCTTTCTTACTTGATTGCTTATGTGGTGGCGTGGTGTTGGTAAGGCGAAAAAAGCAATAATTTCTACATAAAAAAGAAGAGGGTGACAACCCAATTGGGGAGTTAAAACCCCCAGTAAACCTAAAAAGGGTAAGTTCAAATAAAATGCACCTTGGCAGGTGGATTCCCATAAAAATGACATTTTATTTTAACAATTTCTCTTAAAACAATTAATAATAAAAAATAAAACTGACAATTTCCCAAAACAGCCCTATATGCTGGGGTTTAGATCGTATGGAGGGCTGATGAACTGGAGGAGCTGGCGGAAATCCAAGCGGGGACAAAACAGCAACCTCTCACACACAGTATAGCGTAGGGCACGCTACTTCATGTGTCTAAAAAACAGTAAAACACACCAGTCATATGACGCAGATTAATGTCCCGCTCCGTCGAAAGCAGTCTTACCAGTACATCCCAAAATGGGGAGGGAGAGAGAAGAGACCAGGAAAACCGCAACAGGTCCCAATGAGCTGCCCCAGCACCAAACTCAGTCACAGCCCAGCAGTGCACAGCAAAGGTGAAACTGTCCGTCATGCGGCTTTCCGCACAGCTGCAACAATCAGCAAACCGCAACGCTGCGAAGAAACATGCAGGTGTAAATACCCAAGGACTGCCACAGCCCCAGCGGAGAAGGAAAGAGATTATGGCACTTAAGATCGCAGGGGAGGTAATGTTGACACCTTGTCACGCCAGCTACACAACTGCCAGCATACAGCGCATACTGAACGGACAGACACCTGCCCGGATATAAAGGCACTCTACCCCGCCCGCAATTACTGCCATATTCGCTACACCTTGCGCCTTCAATGGGGGAGCGAGGAGTTTGGAGTAAGAAAAACCTACTCCACCACACTTACTTACAGAGTGAATAGTGGATAACATTATAAAAATGATTTAGGATAGACTTACTTGCTTGATACACATTTAATGACCAGAGTGAATGGTGGATAATATTTCTTGCAATAAAAATGATTTAGGAAACGATCTGTGGACTTTGACTGAAACAAAATGTCGCATCATCCTCTTGACACACACAAGCTGTAAGAGCTGCACCTGCCCTCTGAAACATTTGTGTCACGTAACATAACGTTAAGCAATCCTCTTCCTTCCCTCCACTGATCAGGTCTAATAACAGCTGCAACCGACCGAGCTGCAGGTTCTGTGTCAGAGCCGGTTACCTTGGCAACGCGTCACAACATCCACTCAGCCGCTTTTTATGAAAAACGTAGATTCTAACAGTAAAAACAAGATTAACGCAATAATAATTTATTCATTTATCTCTTTTCTTTCGTAAGTGACCATGGTATAAGTGGGATAATGCCCTTCGAAGTGTCCATTATCATAAATTAATGGATGACGTGGAGGTGTGAACCGTCCGAAAACCTTGTGACACCTCGTCGGGCATTATCCCTTACATATTCATATATATATATATATATATATATATATATATATATATATATATATATATATATATATATAGTGTATAGTTGCTTTTTTGAAATAGTCACTAGATGGGTCTGAAAACTCACTAAATATAGTCCCAAATAGCTAAGTTGGCTACACTGATTTAGCTGAGCTCTGATGTGTGTCTCAATTTAATTGGTGGACCAGAAATCGTGCACTGACAAACGTTCTGCATGGTTTGGAACATAAACTTTGATTAAGTGAGTTAATCTTTGTAATTAATTAAAACAAGTGTCATCCTTGTTTGTCATAAATATTTAATTTTATTTAAATTAAGAAGTATTTTAACTATTGCGGTTTAAAGAGAAAGCTGCTGCTAAATCTGTTTGTTTAGTCAGGGGTCTGAAACCTTTACAGTCCAAAGAGCCATTTTTCCCTCAGCCAGCTAAATAAAACTTGTTTAGAGCCAAAGATGTTACGAGGCCTTTTCAAAAAAGGCAACTTAATATAAATTTTTTTAATGATGTGTTTCCATAGGATATTTGTAAATTTTTGAAGAACCACATTTTTACTTCTATTTTTAGGTTTTAAAATAAAGAAAAACATAAAACTTTTATAAAAAGAGGATAGATAGACTTGCTTTTATTGGATATTGATTTCTGTGGAAAATGATGTCAAGTTATAAAAAAAATAAAAAAAATCTAATGACAAGAATAAAAGAATAAAAGAAGAAGAAAGTTACAAAAGAATAAAAATAAATAAATAAATTAGCCACGTATTTAGAAGTATTGTGGAAGGTCCAGAATGCCTCCGGAGCGGCAGATTGCAGACCCCTGATTTAGTATTTGTAAACCAAAATTTACTGCATTTTCTTTATATATATATATATATATATATATATATATATATACATATATATATATATACACACAGCAGTAGGCCTTCTTTTAAAGGAAAGTGCCATTTTGTACAAAACAATATATATATTTATGTTCTAGAAAATGCCAAACAATATTTGTGTGATGAGTTGACATCTTGTTTTCCATGAGTTGTTTTCCATATTCACCTTAACAATTGATTGATTACATTTTGTCTTCTTTAAACCCAAAATTCTACATTTGACTTTCCTGCATGATTATTACGGATTTTTTTCTCATTATGATTTAGCTTGTGTTACTGAACAAGCTCAAACAAAAATGAACTGTGCTGCAAATAAAATGAAGATTGAGTTTCATGAGACAGTGCCATTGCAGTGCTCAGGAGAGATTTTTTTTTTTTAAATACAACTTTAGATGTCGACATCCAGGACTACTTAAAACTTGTTTAGACTTGTCTTGAAGGTGTGGATTCTTATCAAACCTACTGTTATTATAATTTGAAGTATTTTCTTCACCTTTTTTGGCCTTCTGACTCTTCCCTGAAGGGGACAGTGTCATGGTTTGTTAGTGATGATACGCTGGAGCCCGTCTGCTCAAGTATGTGTTGAGCACGTGACATGGAACTGTCGCAAGCATTGTTCAGTACGTTGATTCAGCATGAAAAAAGTCACGTGACACAGATCAACCGAGGACTCATTACCGCATCAAAGGGACTGGGGTTGTTACTCAGTCAGTGCTTTAAAATGGATTCATATCGCATTGTGAACCGAAGGTTTCTGAGAGGAGATTCTGCTAGCAATCATTCATCATTTTGGATTGAAGGAAAGCCTCACATTAGAATGATATCCTGCATGGTAACTGCTGAACGAGCTTGGAGTATCAGAACGAAGTGGGCAGTGACTTCAACATCACATTTAGGCTATATGTCCTTTCATTTATATTGGTGTCTTTTAAAAAGCTTTGCAAGAGGAAAACTTTAAAGTTAATCATATAAACTTAATCAGGAAGCATCAGAGGAAACGTTGCAGCCTGCAGCTGCAGAGGAGCACCACAACCTGCAGGAACTTCGACAGCCGAGTTGGGGGCAGAAAATGAATATAATATTATAGATCATCCAATTACACTCTCATGCCTATCTCTGCTTCCTCTCATTGGTTGGAACAAAGTGGCAAGACCAAAGGATCCCAAGAACTGTTGATCTAAGGGTCTGTCTTTCAATGACTGGTTGTCTTGCTTCACCCTGCCCATCTGAAGACCCCCCACAACCCCCCCCACCCCACCCCCCTCTCTGATAAATTAGTCATATTAGAGGAATACAGCATTTGGCATACGGCAACCATTACCCACATCCTGTGAGGTATGTGCCAGTTTAGTCTTTTCTGCCCCTCCATTCAAGACCAGCCTGATGGGCCAAGCAAGATGCCAGGCTCGGCTAGCTTGGCTTCTCTCCCAGCTTGGACAACAGATGACAGAGGGCTACCAGGGATGAGTGGAAGAGGATAGAAGAGGAGAGAGAGGATGGCTAAAAATGTTTGGCATGGAGAGACAAAAGAAGGAAAAAGCCAAGGAAAGGCAGTACAGAGATGAGAAAAAAGGAAAATTACACATTATTTAAATTAAACCAGACATTCTTTCCTCTGAAGTGTTCTTTTTCCTACTTGTTTACTTTTATTTGTGGTAATTATAATTTAAACAAAAAAAAGAGAACAATTTACACAACATCACAAGCAATACAAACAAATCTAAATGGATTTTCATAATGAGAGAACATAAAAGACAAATGACTTAACCAAATAAAAAATAAGCACAAAAAGCAATTAGATGCTACTTCTGAAGGTTTGGAGAGTAGATGTTGGGTCCATGTGCAAATGTTTACTGCTGAAAGACGTCAAACTCTCCCATGCTGTACTGTTAATGGTACTGACTGCAAGTTACAGTTAATAAAAAGAAAAGAAGTTAAAGTTTTTTATGTTAATCCTGTTTGCATTAAAAACACAGCCTGAGACCCAAATTCAAACTTTTTTTTTTCCCTGTTTTGGTCAAGTTGTGATACTTTTTGATGTCAGTACAACTTTTTACAAGCTGTAGAACCTTCTTTGGGACTGCAAACAGAATCAGTGTGTTTCAGTTGCTCTGAGGCCCTGGATGAACCTTGTCAAGTAAAATTTACCTTAAAGACAACACATTATGTCAATTAGCAGATTTGAAATAAAACAGATAGAAACCTGGTTTAAGCTGCTTGGACACTTCTCATCAGATGATGGTACATTGTGATCATAAAGGTGTGGACATCGTCAGCAACAACACTCAGGTAGGCTGTGGTGATTAAACCATATTTGGCAGCCTGAACCATTGATACAAGGATGGATCCATGTTTTCATGTTTCCATCAAATTCTAAGCCTACCATCTGAATTTGGAGCTGAAATGGAGACTCATCAGACCAGCAATGTTTCTCCATCTTCTATTGTCCAGTGTTGGTGAGTCTGTGTGAACTGTCGTCTCCAGCCAGTCTGTCCATTCTCCTCTGACCTCTGACATCAATAAGGCATTTCCATCCAGACAATTGCTGCTGACTAGATATTTTCTCATTTTCAGACCATTCTCTGTAAACCCTAAACATTGTTATGTGTAAAATTCCCAGAAGATCAGCAGCTTCTTAGAAATTCAGACCTTTTGGCACCAAGAACCATGCTGTGTTCAAAGTCACTAAAATCTTCTTTCTTCCTCATTCTGATTATCAGGTTGAACTTTAGCAAGTTGTCTTAACCATGTCTATATGACTAAAAGCACTGAGTTAATGCAATATGATTAGCTGATTTTTTTTGTTTGTTTGTACTATATAAATATATATATATATATATATATATATATATATACACACACACACACACACAATTGTACCTAATAAAATGTCTGGTGAGTTGATAAATGTACATGATGATAGGATGACAGGACAAAGGTGTATATCAATAAATTATTTCTTCAGAAAGACCACTAAGACTAATTATCTTTCACAGGATTGTTACAGTGAAAGTGATCAAAGGTCAACATTATTTATGTTAAACTCTCTTCTGTCATTTGGAAAGGCTGCATTTGTGAAAATTCTTTTGCTGAGTGTGTTAAATGTGAAATGGCTGGTAAGCAAATGAAATGCTAATATTTTGTCATTTTGGAGAGTTCCAACAAAACATGTCAATTCTCCCCTCACACTGGCTTACATTCCACACCATATTTGTTTTAACAGCTCAGTGCATATTGTGTTTTTTGCTTAGACATATCTCTGGAGCCTTGGGCTGTTTCTGTCGCTGTGGACAAGCCTCTAAAAGTGCAGCCATATGCATGCTTCCCTGGTTGAAAAAAGAAATCAGAATTATTTGGCCACTGGGGTTTTAGGGCATAGTATTTCATCATGCAGAGCAAGAAAAAATGGACTAACTTGTTCTGACACCAAAGGATGCAATGGGTTTCGTAGTCAGCCTGGTAAAGTGGAGGGATTTGGACCCCGTGGCAAAAAGAGGCATTAATGCCATCGCCTTCAAATTTCACCTCTCGCCTGACTGGTCATGAGGATCTCCGCCACACAATGACATTTGACTTGAACTCAAGCCAAAAATATAAATATTTCTCTACCAGAAAAAAGAGGTATTGTGAATATGACTTGTTTTGTACCACAAATGTATTTGATGTGTGAAGTAGAAGCTGCATTTCAGGGATAAATGTGGTATTTTGTGTATTTTTCATTTTCTCCAAATGGTCACCAGCTGCCAGTCTGGGAAATCATGAAAAGTTGTTGGAGACTTTTTGACCATATTTTCAGAGATTAGTTCATCCAAGAGTTTGAAATACAAACAGTGTTAATGATTAAAAGGAGGCGAGAGGAGCTGCTGGAATGGCAAGGGAGTCCAAGTTAATTATCGTGCCATAAGTGTTGCTTTCAACTTTTCACACAAGTATATCATTGCTGTAACTGTGCCTGCATATATGTGTGTGTGTGTGTGGACTGTGTCATTATACTTGACTTGCAATCGATAGCACCAGGTCTGAGCCTGTGAAGTACACTGTTAAAAGTGTCACATGAGTGTTGAAATAACACTTTCTGAGAATTTTTTATGAACCTGAGTGAAATTGTGTGATATTTTAATATATAGCAGAATGCTCTGGAAAAGATTGTGATTTTAAAAAATTATGGGACGAGACACAATAATCTATTTATTTCATGAACATAAAATAAGTTTAGGTACTATCATCTAATTTTAGATTAAAATGCTGACCACTTTATCAGGTTCCTCTCTGTAGTACCAGGTTGGACCCCCTTTTTCCTTCAGAACTGTCTTAATTCTTGGAGTCATAGATTTAAAAAGGTGTTGGAAACATTCCTCAAAGGTTTTTGCTCCATATTGACATGACAGTATCACACAGTTGCTGCAGATTTGTTGGCTGCACATCCATGATGAGAATCTCCCGTTCCACCACATCCCAAAGCTGCTCTACTGGACTGAGATCTGGTGGCTGTGGAGGCCGTTGGAGTCCAGTGAACTCAATGAACTCATTAAATTATCCTGCTGGAAGTAGCATCAGAAGATACTACACTGTGGTCATAAAGGGATGGACTTGATCAGCAACAATACTCAGGTAGGCTGTGGTGGTTAAACCAGGCCACATTGGTACTAAGGGGCCAAAAATGTGCCAAGAAAATATCCTCTACACCATTACACCAGGTCAGGAAGGATCCATGCTTTAATGGTGTTTCCAGCCAATTCTGACCCTACCATCTGAATGTGGAGCTGAAATGGAGACTCATCAGAAGTCAAAGTTTTCCATATTCTATTGTCCAGTTTTGGTGAGTCAAACTTGCCAAGGCAAGGCAAGTTCAAGACAATTCAACAACAGGGTGATTCAAAGTGCTTTGCAGAAAATAAAAAGCATAATTTAACATTAAGAACAAATTAGAAAGGAATAAGGAAAGAACAGTGGCTAATAATGGTATCAAAACATGATCAAGTTAAACAATTCAAGCTTAAAAGAAACCAATGGACTTTTTAAAATAAAACTATTGAAATGTAGCAGAAAACAGGTAAGTCTTTAACCGGGATTTAAATAAACTGAGTGTTTCAGCTGATCTGAGGCTTTCTGGGAGTTTGTTCCAGATATGTGGGGCATAGAAGCTGAATGCAGCTTCTCCATGTCTGGTTCTGACTCTGGGAACTGATAAGAAACTGGATCCTGGTGACTTAAGGGTTCTGGTAGGTTCATACTGGGTCAAGAGGTCACTGATGTATTTTGGTCCTAAACCTCAGAGCTAGACTGATGTGGTCCACTTTCTTGGTCTTAGTAAGGACTAGAGCAGCAAGTTCCAAACAAGCTGCAGTAGTCTAATTGATTTTTTAAGGTAGACCTGTAAAAACACTGATGAAAGCATGGATTTCCTGTTGTTAGCTAACAGGAGTAACATCCGGTGTGGTCTTCTCCTGTCGTAGCTTATCTGCTTCAAGGTTGGATGTGTTGTGTCTGGTGACATGTCAGATGGTATTCTGCATACCAGTGGTTGTTTGAGTTACTGTCGTGTTAAGCTCATTCTCCTCTGACATCTGACATCAACAAAACATTTTGGTCCAGACAATTGCTGCTCACTGGATATTTTCTCTTCTTTAAACCATTATCTGTAAAACCTAGAGATGGTTGTGTGTGAAAATCCTAGTAAATCAGTAGTTTCTGAGATGCTCAGACCAGCCCATCTGGCACCAACAACCATGTTGCTCATTATCAGTTATCCAATAACTGGAAGGTCGATATTTGATTCTGTCCTGGCTTTAAACAAGACACTTCACCATTCATGCCTCCAGCATTGGCATCACTGATGTATGAATGTGTATGGATATTTGGTGGTGGTCTGAGAGGTTGTTGGTGCAGATTGGTTGCTAGGCATCCATCATTCTGTCCCAGGACAGCTGTGGCTATACGTGTAGCTTATCACTACCACGTATGAATGTGGCGTGAATGAATAATGGATTCAATGTAAAGTGTTGAGTCCCTTGAAAAATCCTATATAACCACCACCTTCTCCTCCACCCAGTTGCTCCTCCAGCTGGCGTACGTGCACAGCAGTAACTATTTCAATGGTAGGATAATCACCATGGTTCTCTCAGCTCCTCCAAAAACAAGCCTTGTGTTATGAATTCTTCAAGTTATAAATGTTTGTGTATTCATACCTTTATTTTGAAGTAAGTGTTTTATTTTAACGACGGCATGAAGGGCCCCCAAAACCTATTCGGCTTAGGGCCCACTGAAGTCTAGAACCGGCTCTGACAGTGGTACAGCAGTCAATGACGATAAATTGCTCTGTACCCAGAAAACATTGCTGTATCCATACAGTTCTACAGTAAATATTCACTGATGTGCTTTCTGACCGAAGCCTTGCAGTTATGCAAAAAATTAGCATCAGAGGTCAGAATCCTCAACACCTCGCTTGTACATGGCTGTTGGCCCCCTGTGTTGTGGAGGGATGTACCGAAGCCCAGTAGATGATACCGTTTTTGTACTGTCACCCCTCACTCTCCCCCACTATAAAATCTTCAACCTCCTGCCCAAGGAGCTGCTGTCAGGGGCAAAGCTGGACTCAGCCGGCTAAAGCAGCAGCCACCCCAGAATGGAAGCACTGTTGAAATTGTAGCTGCGTGTATGGAGGCCCGCAGGAGGAAATCAAGATGAGCGACGACCATAGCGGCTGGTGGAGGCGAAAGCGATGGTTTGCAAAGAGAAACAGAGTCTACAGCACCCGCTGCTCGAGTCTTGGACTGAAAAATATTTGTTCATCATATTCACTTTGAGACACAATTGCACCATCACCCGTCCTTAACATGTGTCTACTCTCCTTAAAGAACCTGAAACAGTGTGGAAGGACAGGAAGCTGTCTGCTCTCTGACTAGACAGTTTGATTAGTCAACATCCAATGAGATAGACGTAAAAAGACAGACAAAATTCGCAACCGCAACACCTTGCATGCAGTTTTGTGTGCAAAACAACTTCTATTCTTTTCCACAGACACAAATAATTTTTACAACCATGTAAATTCTATTCTGCACATTCACAAACCTCTATTTCTTTTTTGTTTGCAAGTTGTCAGACTTGATTTACAAATACAAACTATGAAATTATTTGCAAATATTCATTTACAGCTGCAAAGTCTTTATGACTTTATACTGAGCCCATAGGACAAACCATTGGTTTGGATTGTTTGGAAAAGTCATCTACAACTACAAAGAGGAATGGACACAGAAGACCTCCCAGACAGGCAGAGATACCTGGGAATTTGTCCAATTTCTCCTTAACAAGACAAACTGTTGCTCACTGATGATCTGAGGTATGTAATCAAATACCTGTTGTATTCAAATCTGAGTGTAATGATGCCAACATAAAGAATAAATAAAGATTTGTCAAGAGTTATTGAGGGTAGGAAACCTTTTGTTTTGCCATTTGTAGATACGATCATTTCACAACTAAAACTATGCATTACAATGCATCAAACTTAATCCATGTTATTGACCCAAAGAGAAATCCGAGAAGTTTCCAATTTTAGAACCATAAGATCTCATATATGCACAGAAAATTGTAGGCCTTCAGCTCCAGCCATGGGTGGAGAAAGCTAAAGCGTTTCCACAAATTCCAAATGCTCAATGAAAGACTCAAGGGCTTTAATGGCATGTGTGTTATTTCTGAACACTTCAGTCTGAGATTTTCAGATGTTTGATATCCTTGGCAAATCTGTTCATGTCTGCAGAATTTCTTTCCTGTAACCTTAGTATAATCTGAGAGCAAATCACAAATTCTGTCTACATTCATGATCATATTTATGTCAAATGCCTTTAACTACTGCAGTATCTGACCAGCTGTAGGACATATCATGTATTTCCAACCTCACTTGACTGAATTTTGTGATTATTTGCTGCTTAGTTTCAGTTTGGCACCCAACGAAAAAGTAAAACCATGTCAGAAACAAGAACCCAGTATTAAACTGTAAGAATTATACTTGAAAAGGAAAGCTTTAAATAATAATACTACTTTTACTACAATACAAGTATACTATTAATATACTGAAACAGTTTTCCTATGAGATTATCAGAAAAATAATCTGCTTGTTTAAGGGTAGTAGAACAAACATTTATTTTAATTTTCAGTAAACAACTGAGCTCATTTAAGATGAGAATTTTTAATAGTGTGTCACAGTGAGTCAACACGGAATAGGGCTTACATATTGCCATGGCCAGAGCAGCTGAACATGTGGTCACCTTAACTTTCCAGTAAAACAAAAGAAAACTCACCCCACTCTTCAGCTTCCCCAGAATAGTATCTGGTATCACCTGCAAATGAATATTTAGTTAAAGCATAGACTAATCCATTTTTCATCAGAGTTTCTATTGAAAACCTCCCTGGTGAGGTGTTCTGGGCAGATTCCACTTGGGAGAGGCCACGAGGAAGACCCAGGACAGGCTGGAGGGACAATGTCTCTCATGCCCCCCACCACCCCATACGTCTGGTAGAAGTGGCTGGAGAGAGGGAAGTCTGGGCCTTCCCACTTAAGCTACTGGCCCAGTGACTCAACCCCAATTATGTGGTAGAAAATGGATGGATTGATGGATGGAATATTTGGATATAAAGTCTTATAAAATCTTCCTCAGCTTTATCTTTTATCAGTGACTACAGCTGACTGTGGAGAAAACCTTGACTCAAAGTTGTTCATGAAGCTTTTGAATAAGTTCCAGTTTGTGTAGAAGGGAGTTCTTGCTTTTCCTGACAACAGCTGTTTGTATGTGCAATACAAGAAAACCTTGTACACTTCAAATGAGAGATCTATTTTTTTGTTCAAACACAATGCATGCAAACCATATGCTCTCCTCATTCTGTATATCAACCACTATTCTACTCACACAACCCCAAATGCAAAAGACAAAAGACAAAAGGACATGGTCATTTTTAAATCTACTTTGACTTTTGAATCTTGCCTGTACTGTGAACCAAAAATAGTTCCTATTTTGTTTATCACTGTACCGTACAGTCATTCCTGCTTTTCAGGACTGTAACACGTTTCAAAAGATTTGGAATAAAGGGCTTGATGTTAAATGAATTAAGATATAGATTAGAAGCACTCAGAGAGCGCAGACCTCTTTCAAGCCATAGGGTCACTGAGAAAAACACCAAGACCCAACCCCATTTCCTCAACAGGTCCAGCATTCATTGTTTTTCTGGGTGATAAACATATCTGACTGTTGGGAGATCAACTTTTATGGTGCAGTCCTGTAGATAGGTAGACCTGAAGTTGTAAGCTGAAATTTTAAAGGCATTTTGTCATCAAGAAAATGCTTGATAGATTGATATTCTCAACATTTGCAAAATTATAGTTGTTATTGTTGTACTCTGTTTTAAAATCCACCATACGTTCTCTTTTGGGCACATCAAAGGACAGTAGGCAGCAGAATTGGGTAGTGACATGTACCTGCCCATCATCCATAAGAATTCCAACATGTTCTAACCAACTGCATTAAGTCAAATGTGTCAGATTTTCTTTTTCAAAATATTACTGTTTGGTCTGTCGGTCTAACCTGTAAATCGTGGTGTCAATTAACTGGTCGAGCCCGGCCACCAATCGAGAAAAGACACACTGAAATGAAAAGGCTTTAGCAACTGGTCAAGACAACTCCTGGATGCTGCATTGGTGAGGTGTTCTGGACTCGCCCCACAGGGAGGAGACCCTGGAAAGACCCAGGACACACTGGAGGGACTATGTCTCTTCAAATGTCTTGTTAAAAAAAAGAAAAAAAGAACACTTCTTTTCCAGGGGCTCTGTGGATCGCTTTTGTGTTCCTACCAAAGTCAAACTCAAAACTACACCTTTAGTAGGTGTGCCATTCCAATACCTTCACCCACTTCTTTTACAAGTATCCATTGCAAGGTGTATAGAAAAGGGGGAAAAAATGTAGTTTTGTATTGTTTTGTGGAAAATGCATGGATGTCCCTAAAAAAGACATGTAACAAAAAAAAGCATCTTATTTGCCTTCATATTATCTTGGCTCGCACCTCTGCTGTCTTTTCCTGCTCTGTTTTCTTTTTTTCTCTGACTTCATCTTGTTTTTTTGCTTTCTGCACAAGTTTTATGACCAATTTCCAATTCTGCAATTTCAATTCAATATTTCAATGATGCAGCTGTACTGGGTAGCACCTGACCTGTATTAAACAATAGACAGTAAACAAACAAACACACACACACACACACACACATCAGTCACCACATTTATATTTCTCTTAAACTACATTGTTGATGATCTGAGGCTATCAATGTTATATATAATCAGAGCAGAGTCTTTACAGTTTTGTCCTGTTGACTGTAATATTATGACATAATAAATAAATTGCTGGCTTGTATACAGTACTGTGAAAACAAATCCTCTGTGACATTACATTAAGGTGGATTTGACCCATGTTATATATATATATATATACAGTATATTGCTGATATATAGTAACTGTATGTGTAGCTTAATTGTCAATTCTGCAGCATGTACAGGACAAACAGAATTGCAATTCTGGTTCTCTCAAACCTTGGTGCATGAAATACAAGAATGTAAGCCAATACACAGAACAAACAAATACAATCTGTAAGTAAATAAAACACGATAAACAGACAAGGCAAATTACAGTCAGTGCAATATGTGTTTTTAGTTATAGTGCAACAAATGATGATTGAGAGAACTTATGATCTGGTTAAAGTGATAAAGTAACTCTGCGCTTGTTCCTGAGGGTGTAAAAAGTTTAAGTGTTGATGGTGGGTGTCAGAGTCCAGGGTGTGTGTGTGTGTATGTGTGTAGGTGTGTTTGTGTGTGTGTCAGAGCAAGGAGAGACTTCATCATCCTGACGGCCTGGTGGACGAAGCTGTCCCTCAGTCTGCTGGTTCTGGCCCGCAGGCTCCTTCCTGAAAACAGCAGATTGATGAAGCTCTGTGACAAGTGGGTGGGGTCTTTAGCAATGCAGAGGGCTTTATGGGTGAGGCGACAGATGTAGATGGAGGGGAGAGAGGCATCCCCTTCCTGCAGCTTTTCAAAAATAATGTTTTTGTTCCAGAAAATTAAATGGTATAATGCAAATCTTTAAAAAAAAAAAAAAAAAAATGTCAACTGCAAATAGAATTATAAAGTTTGGAGGAGAAACACAAAAACTCAACAGAACAGAATATTCATTTTACATAAAATAAAAGATCCTTTGTGAAAGGCTGCAATTTGTCTAATATCTAAATTGGGATAAGATAATAGCAACAACCAGTCATTAGAAAGGCTATTAGAACCTGGTCTAATGAAGCTGAAGATGCTCTGAGAAGATGCTTCGAGGCTACAGACTGGAACGTCCTATGTGAACCTCATGGAGATGACATCAATGCCTTGACTGAGTGTGTGACAGATTATATTAACTTCTGTGTGGACAGCACCGTTCCAACAAGAACAGTGAGGTGCTTCCCGAATAACAAACCCTGGATCACCAGTGACCTGAAAAAGCTGCTGAACATCAAAAAGAAAGCTTTTAGGGATGGAGACAGGGAGTTATTGAAGTCCACACAAAAACAACTTAAAACACAAATGAAGAAGTGCAAGGAGGACTACAGGAAGAAGTTGGAAAGTAAGCTTCAGAAAAACAATGTGAGGGATGTGTGGTCAGGAATGAAGAAGATCACTGGCTTCGGGATAAAGGAGGATCAGACTGATGGAGGTCTGGACAGAGCGAATGAACTGAACATGTTCTTCAATAGGTTTAGCTCACCTCCTGCTTCAACCCCAACTAGCCACACACCCTCCATGAGCCCACAGCTTTCCTGTCACACCTCCACTCTGTCACCCTGCAGCTCAGTCAAGGACCTGGACACAACCTCATCTCCCTCCACATCAGGACTTCCTGAAACCTCCTCTGCCTCCACCTCCACTCTGTCTGTCTCCTGTAACCAAGTCATGCAACAACTGGTGAAACTGAACCAGAACAAGGCTGCAGGTCCAGATGGTGTCAGTCCCAGAGTTCTCAAGACCTGCTCAAAACAGCTATGTCCGATTCTCCAGCACCTGTTCAACACCAGCCTGAGCCAGAAAAGAATCCCGGTGCTGTGGAAAACATCCTGCCTTGTTCCAGTGCCTAAAAAACCACAACCAGCTGAACCAAAAGACTACAGACCAGTCGCCCTGACATCTCACGTCATGAAAGTCCTGGAGAGACTCTTACTGGCTCACCTCAGCAAGCAGGTGAACACCTTTCAGGACCCACTACAGTTTGCATACCGTAATGGGCTTGGGGTTGAAGATGCCATCATATACCTGCTTCAGAGAGCCCACTCTCATCTGGACCAGTCAGGCAGCACTTTGAGGGTCATGTTCTTTGATTTCTCAAGTGCTTTTAATACGATTCAGCCTGCTCTGCTGTGTGAGAAGCTGCAGAAATTCCAGGTGGATCCCTCCACAACCACCTGGATTTACGACTACCTCACAAACAGACCACAGTTTGTGAGACTGAAAGGTTGTGTGTCTGAGATGGTGGTCAGCTGCACTGGAACACCACAAGGGACTGTACTTTCACCATTTCTATTCACGCTGTACACCTCAGACATCCAGTACAACTCTGAGTTCTGTCATCTGCAGAAATACTCTGATGACTCAGCAGTTGTTGGGTGTATCAGTGATGGACAAGAAGCAGAGTACAGAGAACTGGTCGGTCAGTTTGTGAAATGGTGCGGTGACAATCATCTCATCTTGAATACCAAGAAAACAAAGGAGATGATTGTTGACTTCAGGAGGAACAAGAACACACATAGAAGTGTTTCCATCATGGGAGAGGAGGTGGAGGTGGTGGAGGAATACAAGTACCTTGGAGTTCAGCTGGACAACAGACTTGAGTGGAAAAGCAACACTGAGTACATTTACAAGAAAGGTCAGAGCAGACTCTACTTCTTAAGGAAGCTGAGATCTTTTAACGTCTGCACCAAAATGTTGCAAATGTTCTACAGGTCTGTTGTTGAAAGTGCAATCAGCTTTGCAGCAATCTGCTGGGGCAGCGGCATCAGAACCAGAGACTTGAAAAGAATTAACAAACTGATCAAGAAAGCCGGTTCTGTGCTTGGAGTAACTCTGGAGCCGCTGGAGTTGATCATCAAAAAAAGAATTCTTTACAAGCTGACGAAGATAATGGAAGATCCTTCACACCCTCTACACAACGCCGTGACGAAACAACAGAGTGTGTTCAGTGGGAGGCTTGTTCAAGTCCGATGCAAGACAGAGAGATACAGAAGATCCTTCCTTCCAGCAGCTATCAGGCTGAAGAACAAAGCCCTTAATTAATTAATGTGATTGTTTTACTAAAAAATTACTACTACTACAATATTGAATTTCCCTTTGGGATTAATAAAGTATTTTTCATTTCATTTCATTTCATCATTTGCATATATTGTCCAATAAGTGTACTAAATCAAGATAAGATTTTCACTCATAATGGCAAAAAGATAGAAAAAGTTCTCAAAAAATAAGCTTTAATCAGACAGGATGCATTCAAAATAGGCAAACACAAGAGAATACTCAACGTATTCTGCATGTCATTGATTATAAAAGAACATAAACTTGAGGCTGTATTAATAAATTTCAATGCAGAAAAAGACTTTGATCGAGTCAGTTTACTAGACCAGTGGCAAGAATAAAGCTTAATGTTGGGGTTTCTGATTATTTTCCCTTAGCAAGTGTAACTAGACAAAGTTGCCTGCTAAGCCCTTTATTATTTGCTGCACATTTTGAAGCACTAAGCCAAAGAGTTATAAATGATAGAAACATCTCAGGTATAACAATGTTGGATCGAGAACATAAAATCTCATTATTTGCAGATGACATTTTAGTCTATCTGTCATATCCAGTGAGCTCAATATGTGCTCTGTTCTCATATTTTAATTTATTCAGTTCTTTATCAGGCTACTGACTATACATCCATAAAAACCCAAATCATAAATTATAATTATAGGCCTAATGCAAAAGTAAGCCCTAACTTAAAAGTAATTTGGGATTCAGATTAAATTAAATACATTAATTCATTCTGTACTGCTTAGTTCATTACAGGTCGCAGGTAAACTGGAGCCTATCCCAGCACTTTAACAGGTGAGAGGGAGGTACACCTCGGACAGGTCCCCAGTCTATCGCAGGGCATATACAGATAGGGATACACAACCACTCACACACACACTTTCACTACTTGGGAGAAGTTAGAGTGACTAATCAACCTAACATGCGTGTCTGTGGACGGTAGGAGGAAGTCAGAGTACCCAGAGAGAACCCACACATACACAGGAAGAACATGCAAACTCTACACTGAAAGGCCACTGCCCCGCAGATTCAAATCTCCCCCCAGCTGAGGCTCAAACCAACGATTTTCTTGATTGATCGCTTTTTGCTACATTATTGTTGTGTGGCCCAGGGTAACCATTACTTTGTTCCAATCCAGTTTGTTTTAGGTTTATGTTCAGGTAATGTTTGTGGTTGTTGACCATTAAACCTTTGACCATTAAACCAAATGCAGAACTGACTCTGAAAGATAGAAACATGGAATTCAATTCCAATATTTAACTAGGAGTCAAAAATTTGCCCAGAATACTACTTTAAGACCTACCATAGAACAAGTCTGCCAGAGCACATTTTCACATTTCTGCATGGTGAAATGCAATTGTTTAGAACATTTTAATTTGCTATACATCAATACATCCCTTAAATTCCATATTTTGATAACCTGTATGAATTAAGGACATACTAACTCCAGAAATTGCTAAAAGAAAAAAAAGTGCAGTAAACCACACACAAAAAACTTTATTTTACACTTTTTTTTAAAGGATTCAAGACAAAGGCCAAAGCTTTATCTCTCAAAATGCATGTAAAAAAAGTTGGACAAAGTCCTTTAAAATCAGATAAAATTTTGTTTGTTCATAACTTAGTTTTTGAGATACTCATTTTTTTTTCAAAAGGAAATGCACAATTTGCAAAAGGGCAGCATGCACATTAAAACAACAAGTATGTTATATAGAGTAGCAAACTTCCCTCCAGAAGGTGAGCCACTGGCAGATAGGCACCACCATTCCCCAGGAGGCCCCCCAGTGCAAGACAGGCCAGGAGCAGCCATCCCCCATGACCAAGACACACAGTGACCACAGCTGATGAGCTGCCACCAACCCCAGAAGGCACCCACCCACCAGATGCCTAGGGGGAAGTAGAGGAGGGGAGGAGGACAGTGGGAGAGCCCAGACCCACAGCCCACCACCCCTAGGCCCACCCAGGCCTCCCCCACAAGTGCATGTAATTGCTCCCCTCCCCAAATACACACCTATATCCTCGCCCACTCCCACTCAGCCCGGCACATATACACGCATACACACACACACACACACACACACACACACACACACACACACACACACACACACACACACACACACACACCATAAACACACACACACACACATTCACACAAAGACCTCCCTGTCTCACCCCTAAACACACCCCAGCACCTCCCCCTATGAACCTCACTCAATCTCCTTTCAAACTTCTACACCCCTCCTGCCTCTGGGCCATAACCTAGGACCCGGGGTGGCAACCAGACACCAGGACATGCACTAACCCACCCCGTGGCAGCACACCAGGGCAGGCCCAGACCCCCCGGTACCAACTGACCCTTCTGTCCTCAAGAGAAGGTGAGAGAACACTGACAAACTAGCAATCTCCTGCAAAACGACTTGAGCAATGCAGCCAGCAGGTTTATTACCAATGTTTACCCTCATTTTCGCTTACTAGGCAATATCTTCCACTTCAGAGTCTGTCCAAGGTAAAGTGATGGAGGTGCACCTCCTAGTCCTCAAACCAGATGGAATTATACCTCTTTTTGATGTCACCAAGAGCAGTCACAACACCTTGCCAAAAACTTAGGAGAACAGTGTGTATGTTGTTCCGCACACTTTAGGACCCTTAATGAGAAGATTGGTCAGGCTTCAGCCCTTAAATATTTGGCTGCACATGGGTAGTGACTGATTGCGGGTTTGGTGCAATGAGATGGCTGATATACCATACAGGGCCAGTCCAGCTCTCCAACACCTGTCTTGACAACTTAATGGCAGCTCCCCGATGTACCATGTCATGCACACATTGTGCCCTATAGGCACCTTCTACTCCAGTTTCTTGGACAACTGCTGCTCAGTCCTCAGGAATGTTGCCTTCACAGCTCTCAGCACACAGAACAAGAGCCCCAATAGAGCACACCTTTTGAAGCACTAGCTGCCTACCTTGTGACTGACGAGTAACCTAATCTGGGTCTGGTCAGCTCTTAAAGGGGAATGTCTGGAAGGATCTTCTGCAGTTCACTAAGCAACACATGATGGTAGATCTCTGCAATGCTGTCCAGCCCATAACACGCAAGTTGATGAGACGTCAGAGTGCCATTTTGGGTGCTGACCCTGATCTTCTAGAGGTACCACTTCATCTCCACTTTAACTTGCATGCCTCATACTCTGTGTACCACCAGGGTCATATCTTCACTCTTAAGATTTAACTCTCCTGCAGCCTCATGAGACATATAGTTAGTCTCTGACACCAAGTATGTTAATGTTCCTAACCTTTGCCCAGCATTGGCAGTGACTTATAAAATTATTATGATGACAGGGAACCCTTGTAGAGCGCATTCTCCCAGCAAATAATCCCTTACTGCTGGGTTAAGGGGTCCTTGCTGCCACATTGCAGAAGACATTACGGAATTGGGCCAGCTCTGAGGGTAGTCTTGTCTTGAACGTTTCTTGGTCCTCAGTACACTTTTTTCCACTGTGCCCAACCAGATTGGATCTTGACCTCCCTTTAGGGAAATATTTCTCTCCAGGGCTGGGACACAAAAGATAATGATGCCCTGCACCCCCTCCCACTTTGCAGCCCTCACTTTTGCAGAGGAAGGGCCATGATAACTCCCCGTTATCATGGCCCTCAAGACAGTTTTTGCAGGACTAAACTTTTCAATGGCTTCTCTTTTCTTTGCCAGATTGAGAGTTTTAAACTTTTTCATGGATACAACCACCACTTGTGACCACAGACAGCACAAGCTCCTTGAGGATTAGCGGACTTGGTGAATCTGGTTCTAGCCTGCTTTAGTTGACTGTTTGGCTCCTTCCTTGAGGTTTCCTCATCTCCTAATTGTTTCAATTCATCATAAATCTTCTCTTGGATTTTAAAAATGAGAGCAGCATATCAAATCAGTCTCTCTAGGCTTCCATGCCCCCTTTTTTTATAACATTCCTTCTTTAAGACTTCAGGCAACTTACTTTCCAAGCACTTTGTCATCAATGGATTCTTCAAGGCCCCTATGTCGCCAAAATTGTTGAGTCATTTAAAGCCTTTTCAATCACCCATTTAAGGTCCATGATCTTTTTCGGCTGGTGGCATTTTATTGGAGGCAATGATTGAAGCTTTACAACCACCTCCATAATTGCTGATTTATTGCCAAAGCGATTTTCCAGCTTGAAAAGATCTCATCTGTCTGGGGGGGGCCTGGTCCTCCTAGGCGGGCCCTCTGCCTTTGGAGGGTGGGGTGGCCGCCTCTGGGCTCCTGGGGCCCTAGGCCCTTCGCTTGGGCTGCCCTGGGTGGCCGGTCCCTGGCGGGGCCGGCGGCTGCTGATCTTGGCCCACTGGGACCACCCCGGGACAGTGGGGGGCTCTTGCTGGGGCTCTCCTCTGCCGCCCTTCGGGTGGGGCTGGAGTCATCTTCGTGGTGGGGTGGTTTGGGTTGGTGCTCCGGGTCTGCTGCTGAGAGCCCGGGCCTCTGGCCCTGGTCTTCCTCTGGCCTCGGTCTGCCTCTGGCCTCTGTGGAGGCGTGGCCGCATTTGCATGATCTCATTCACCACTCTTCATCACTGATCACTCCTTGTTTCTCATTCTCTGCATGCTGACACAGTCACTGAGTTGTCCAGTGGGTTTTAATACTAAGCGATATTTATTTTTTAAATTTTTTTTTTATTTTTCCTGTGAGTTAGTATCTGGTCGCTGTTATGTCTTTTTGATCTGGTTATTATTTAAAAACTCTTAATGACTAGCAGCCCTGTTTTTTCTATGTGTGTGTTTCTGCATTTGTAAAAGTTGTAGGAAATTTTCTGGTGTGTTCATGTACAAGTGTAACAGTTTGTTGTCTGGTGATGGTGTGGACTGAAGGGTCGTTGCCTTCTGTCTGTGATCTTTTTGTCTCCGTTCTTCTTTCCCGTTTGCTCTTTTTGCTATTTTCCATCTTTTTCTGTCCCCTCTGGTCACGTCCAGCAAGATTACCTAGATTCCGTGATTCAAAGTAAATAAATAAATAAATGAATCACATTATCAAGAGGAGCCTTACCCATAGGCCTCCCCTTGGCAGAGCAAATTTGTTCAGCACGATGCAGCAACCAGATTATCATTTTGCTGCCATGATGCTGGATAGGACAAGTTGAAAAAAAAAGAAAAAAAAAGAAAGAAAAAATCTCATCTGCCATTCCACATTTCGACTGTGATCCCTTAACTCCTTCTCTTCTGAACTATCCAAGGCTGAAACTTGCGGACCTCTTTGGAACCAGTAAACTCTCCTGGTCTCTGGAGCACCTCCCAGTCTTTCTTCTAGTTGCTGAAGTTCCTTCTACACCCATCACATCTAAGTAAGGCAGTCAGTCTTAGCTTGATGGCTGGTAATTGGACATATAGTGCTACTGCCTGATTTCCTTCTTGCTCCATCTTTGCTTGTATCAAAGCGACTTTTCCCGATACGAGTTTGGCTGAGCCGACCTCTACACCCTTCATTCAGCCCTTTCTCCTTTTCTTTCTCCTGCGCCGAAGCCCACCAGCTCCACTCCGGGCAAGAGCAAACAACAATAGTTCCGCCCTGAGCTGTCCGACAACCAGCAGGGCTGCGCAACAGTATAATCTCATGAATTTACGCATTAAGTCTGCACTTTTTTGCCATCATTACATCCTGGCTTTTGCTGTGGCAACAGTGTTGCTTTTGGCTAGGAGGATGTGTTTTAATTCTTGATATTTTAAAGGAATAATAATGGTTTGCTCCTCCAAGGTAAAGTAGGCTGCTCTGCAGGGTTTCTCCATGTTTGCGATTGGAGAGACACTGCAAACATCACCCCTTTTATGTCAGTGTGCACTGATCAAGATGGAAAAACCCTGGATTGAATTATCGAGTTTATAACCAGCTTCGTCGTACTGGTTATCAGGATTATGAGTGTTTCGGTATATGTTAATTCCACTTCATAGTACAGGCCTCTGGACTGATTTATTGTAAACAATTTGTACCAAAATAAATAAATCATTATAATAATAATAATTAAAAAAGGGAATCAGACAGAAACTGTTGTATAAATATGCAATGTGTGTTTTAAGATTAATTTTAAAAATGAAAAATATTTAGCTTACAATTTTGGTATTTGTTGCAGGTCTAAAATACAAAACTAAATGGATACAAGCAAATGAAATTAAGCTGACAGGACAGAACATTTATGCTGTCTGTAAATTCAAAACAAAACTCAAGGTATATATGAAAATAGTGCAGTCTTTTTTTTTTCTTTTTCTACGCTTCCCAAAGGAGGAAAATTTAATTAATTATCATTTCATCCAGCAACAGCTTTGATACTATTTATCTGAGTGGCTCTTAAAGAGACCCAAGCTAAAATGTGCGTGTGCATACATCTATTTTATTTATTTATTTATTTATTTATTTTTTAATTCTCCCTTCTTCATTGAAGATAAATGTCTTGATTTGTAGTGTGTGTATGTGAGTGTGTGTGGTACAGATTTCCTCAGTACTCAGCAGGGGACTGTTCCATTAAAGTTGGTGAGAGATTTTCACAGGCATCCTACTCACCTTGTGCTCGTCTGGCTCTTGATCTTTCAATGAACACTTGCGCCACATAAAACAAACGGCTTAGGTCCCCACTGCCTTAAGAGCATACAGAGATGACTAGGTGAGAGAAAATTAAAGCACATACTCCCCAGGCTGTCGCAGATAGCAGACTTCAGACGGGGAACTTTTTTAACTGCATGGTGTAAAATTAGAGCAATGTTAAAAGGCAAATGTTGAGTTTTATTTAAATGTGTGTGTATGTGCTGCAAGATAATGAGGAAAAGTTTAGTCAGGTGATCGTAAAACATGTATGTGACTGATATTTTGACCAGTACTTATATTAAGTTCTCAAGCAAGTGTATTTAGAAACAAATTTATATGGTTCAACTAAATTCATGTAAATAAAATAAAATGATCCATTCATCTTTGTTCAATTAAATGTCAAGTGTTTACATTGTCTTTAACCTTCTTTTAAATATCAAAATAGAAATTAGAAATATAGCCCCTTCTTTGGGCCTCACAACAGCTCTGACAAGTATTCATTGCTTTACTCTTTACTTTGACTAAAGTTTGGCTGTAGTTGGTAGAGCCATCTCTGGAATGTAAAATTTGTGATGGCATCTACCCTAGATCCAATCACCATGTTGTATTACTAATGTGTTTGGTATTTTATTAGGGCATATCAGTTTAAGAAATCATTTGCTTTCTTAGTGGTTTTCAGTAAGTTGATAAAAATTTCCATATCTTCTATTTGAAGGTTCTATCACTCTAGCTCTGCATGGCTTTCACCATATCACTTTAATATTGGTTTATTTAGAGATTAGACTTGCATGCGTCTTGTGGTTGAGGTGGTAACTCCCTAGAGCTTTATCATGAGTAGTTCACGATGAGTTAAGATGTGAGGTGACAACAAATTCTGATGAGGCTCTTCTGATATCAGGAAAAAGTTCAGATGAGAAGTAGGTGGGACAATAAAACAACAGAATAGTTATAAAGAACAGAGATCAGACCCATTTGGTTTGTAGCAGCAGAAAGCAGTTGGAGATGATCTGAGCTTTGTGACATGGTGCATTATCCTGCTGGAAGTAGCATCAGAAGATGTTACACTGTGGTCATAAAGGGATGGACATGGTCAGCAACAATACTCAGGTAGGCTGTGGTGGTTAAACCAGGCCACGTTGGTACTAAGGGGCCCAAAGTGGACCAAGAAAACCTCCAACCACCATCACACCAGCAGCAGCCGGAAGCGTTGATCCAAGGCAGGATGGATCCATGTTTTCATGATGTTTCCAGCAGATTCTGAGTCTAGCATCTGAATGTGGAGCTGAAATGGAGACTCATCAGACCAGCAACGTTTCTCCATCTTCTATTGTCCAGTTTTGGTGAGTCTGTGTGAATTGTTGCCTCAGTTTCCTGTTCTTAGCTGACAGGAGGCACCCGGTGTGGTCTTCTGCTGCTGTAGCCCATCTGCTTCAAGGTTGGACGTGTTGGGATCAAAGTAAAATCTTCTGCAGAAAATCTCAGTTGAACGATATGGCCAAAAAATAATAAAGAATGAGCACAACATTTTTCTTTAAATAACCAAATGACATCACAGATGATATTACACATTTCTATTGTGTCTCTGTATGTGTTTTTTTAAATTGATTTAGCTACAGAAATATGTAGCTTTAAAATATAAAACCTAAACATTTTTAAATATCTTTCCTTTTCAAATACTCACCAAAGGGGGAAAAAAAAAACATAAACAAAATTATATAATCACACTAAGTTTTAAAGTTGATTGTTTAAAAGGTAAAATATAAAATATAAGCAAATTTTAGCCAGATGAGGTGGCTCGGGCATCTGGTCAGGATGCCTCCTGGACGCCTTCCTAGTGAGGTGTTCCGGGCACGTCCCACCAGAACGAGGCCCCAGGGAAGACCCAGGACACGCTGGACGGACTACATCTTGCGGTTGACCTGGGAACGCCTCGGGATATCCTCGGATGAGCTGGTGAATGTGGCCAGGGAGAGGGAAGTCTGGGTTTCCCTACTTAGACAGCTGCCCCCGTGACCCGACTCCGGATAAGTGGCAGAAGATGGATGGATGGATGGATGGATGATGGATTTTAGCCTACAAAAAACAAATCCATTTGAAATTCACATTCACAATGTCTGTCTGATTGGTCATTCCATTTGTAAAAATAGAATTTTGAAAATAAGTCAGTGATGGATGCAAAAACAAAGAATTATTTCTTGGAAAATAACCATCTAAGGTGCATTCCAATTCACCAAGTGTGTAAACAGTTTAAGACAAACAATTATTTAAAAAATAAATAAATAAACAAAAATAAACATCCACTCTGAGCAGCAAACACCTTCCAGTGAATTACATTAAAAATAACATTGCCTTAAACCTCTGAAAATTTCCTTCATGCAGCACTTTTTTTCTTTCCACGTACTATTTTTTTTTCTTTTTTTTTTTTTTTTTTTACTGTGAATAGTTTTTAATTTAGCTCAGACTGGACACTTTTTAACTTTCACAATTAAGTTTTAGATTCTTCATCAGTAAAACAGGCCTATTTACTTTAGCTTGTTTCAGTGCTGATCTTTGCCAGGTGACAATGTTACTACCAGAGCTACTCTGAATCCAAGCAACCAGTGTTGCTTCGGAAAGGCAGAGGTACTCTTTTGGCTTAATGGGGAAAGTTTACCTCTGCTGATGGACTATCAGTCATATTAAGAACAGAAATTGAAGCTACATTTTACCATGCTGGAGTTGTAGGGTAATGGAGATGGAGATGGAGAAGTAGGGTAAGTCAAGAGAGAAACCAAAGACAAATTATTAAACTGGAAAAGAAGTGAAAATTTCTTTCTCTGTATCAATTAAACTTTAAAATACCCTACCTGTATTAAAAGTAGGGTAGGAGATCCTGGAAAACGCTCCAAGCAAGCTACATTTCGAAAATACACAATTCAGAAAACCCCGTTCTTCAGACTTCCCCCTGAAGCCACGCCTCCAAAGCACAGAAACACGCAATGCTGGTTCCACAGGGTCGATGTGCTGGGCATCGCTTTGCTAACCTTCACCAACATTACCTGATGGTGATGTGTGTATTTTAGTTGAGTCGGGGAACCTCACACACCGGATTCACCTCGAAAAATTCAAACATGTTTGAAATACTGTGACTGCAGTGACGACATGGTCTGTTTGCCTCACACACTTTGAGTCTGAACGCTATCACACACAGATGTCTGCGCCAACTTGTCATGCCGACGGCCTGTAACTAATGCTGACTATGTACAACTCGAGGGGAAAATCTGGCAAAAAGTAGTGTAGTTTCCCCAGATTTTTTTATTTACCAAACCTAACCAGTTAAAAGCAAACACTAAGGTATAATATCTTTGCACTTCATCCAATTTGTTTCATCCTCTAACTGGCTGGATTCTTGTTAAAATGTCAACATAATGCCGGGAATCAAGGAATATTTTCCGTAAGTCATAAAAACATTGTTTACCTACCTATCAAGTAGTAGAGCTCTTGCTCTGCTCTCTTTCAGCATTTTTTCTTGGAAGCAGCCTTCTCTACAACAGTTTTTGTTGTAGCTTGGTATAGGCACCTTTTCTACCATAATGTCCCTAATGTTTAAATGTGTACCCTAATTTGATGTAGTAAACTAGCCAAGCTCTGGCTCTCGCTTCGTTGTCTCTACCAGTGCTCCAAGCCTCTGAGAGTGTGCGATTTGTGCATTAAGAGGAGTATGCACAGACAGATTGAGGTGGGGAGGGACAAATGGCAGTTGACTTTAACAAACACTAGTCTTTTAGAACAGGCTAGTTAAAATGATTGGGTGGTGTTTTTCAGTCCTGTCCGTTCCAGGTAACATTTTTTATGTGTGTGTGTGTGTGTTAGAGCATTTAATTTGTTGGCTGCAATCATGGCGGGAAGGAGATTTAAGAAATATAGTAAAAAATACTCCTAGAAAACATCTCCTACCTTACCTTTAAATACTGGACATACTTTATGAAAAGTACAAACTGCAAGCTGCCCTTTAACTGCTACTTTTACATCAAGTGTTGCAGGGTTGATGTGAACATTGTGTTTATTTTATTGCTTATAGAATATAGTTTTATTTGTATTAACTGCATGTTATTTTAATTGTGTGATTTATTTAGATTTTTATCCGCACGTTTTACTTGTTTTATACCTTGGGTATTAGAGTATTAGTATTGATTTTATTGACACACTCTGAAGCCAATCAAACCCTTATAATTAACCCAATGAGAGACAGGTGTGAGCAGCTCTGAGAAGATTAAGGTGAAGCCGCAGAGACATAGAGAGAGGACACCGAGAAAGAGACAACCGGGATTGGAGTCAGCAGCTAAGGCTGCGAGGTGGAGAGAGCATGGGCGGTGTGGCAGAACAACACAGGGGACACAGCCAGGATCGGGAGAAAACGGCCGGGATCAGAGGCAGCGACCGTGAACATGGCTGACCGAGATCAGAGGCTGCTGGAGCCGGAGTCCTCGACGCACTGTTAGATGGCGGAAGCATGGAAAGCAGATCGCGAATCGGGAGTGCAATAGCCAACCAGGATCATGGTGCAACTACTCAGCCCTGGGCCGCAGGAACTCCGTGGCGACCCAGGAAAAAGCATCAGTATATCTTCTAGACATTGATATGGACCTGAGGTGAGATGGCGGCTGCAGGACAGGCAGAAAGGGGTGGGGGTATCCCCCAGTGAAACAGAGGACTGCTGCATGCATGTTTTCCTCATCTCTGCAGGTCGTTGGTGGGCTAGGCCCTACGACGGAGAAGACGCGCATGGACACTACATAACCATGCAATAAATAAAACCAAACTAGAAAAAAAAACATGCAATAAATGCAAATAAAAACTATATCAAAAACTGAATAAAAGAAAACCTCTAAGCAATAAAATAAACAATGTTCTAAGGAAAAAAGCATGGCATCAGCCTGTAAATTTCAGTTTCTAAAGCTAATACCTGCATCAGATTAAACCTGCTCATTAGTCTGTGGTTAAAAAGAAATGCTTACAGCTTGGAGAGCTGTTGCACCAAGTGAACTGACATAAACCATGGCTCCAACACAAGATGTGTCAATTGAAACAAAGGAGAAGATTATCAAAATTTTTAGGCAAATCATCACAGAATGGATTAACACCCAAACAGGAAAGAAGGTTATGATGGGATAAAGAAAAGCAATTGTGGACTGTGGATGGCTGGATGAAAGACATATTCATTATTGACTTTTATTACTGAATATGTTTGGTTTCGTTTCAGTAAGATTCATGAAGATGACTACCTAAAGAAAACATGCAAATATTAACAGTCATTAATGATATGGGGCTGCATGTCAGGTCAAGGCACTGGGGAGATGGCTGTCATTACATCACTGCACAAGTTTATGTTGACAATTTGAGCATTTTTTTGCACCCCATCAATTGAAATGATGTTTTGAGATGATGACATAATTTTTCAAGATGAAAATGCATCTTGCCATAGAACAAAAATTTGTTAAAACTGTTCTTGAAGAAAGGCAATGTCATGACCTGCAAATAGTCCTGATCCCAATCTAATTGAAAAGTGATTCCATACTTTTTGCCAGGGGTTGTGGTCATATTGGTATTGATATTTTTTTGGAAAAGTTCATATTTGCACCACTAGATAGAATCCTGACTGGTGAGCTGTGTGTTTGACATAATGCATGAAGCATTTCTTCTTAAATTTCTTATTCTTCATATCTTGAGGAGACATTTAGATCACAAATTTCCTCAGTCATCAAATTATTGACTCTTGACTGATGCATTTCTTACACTAAATCATTTGCATCATATTAACTGATGTGACACTAGTCAGTATTCAGTTGTTTGAATATAATTTACCATCCTAGGG
Source organism: Melanotaenia boesemani (assembly GCF_017639745.1). Taxonomy (NCBI): domain Eukaryota; kingdom Metazoa; phylum Chordata; class Actinopteri; order Atheriniformes; family Melanotaeniidae; genus Melanotaenia; species Melanotaenia boesemani. The sequence continues at coordinate 5,127,537 of NC_055697.1, forward strand.
TTGATACACATTACCTTGTGTGTTTTTTCATTGACTGTCGGTTCACCTTCTTCTTCTCAGCCTGACAGGTCTTCTACACCTTCCACCCAAGGCAGCATTGTTCTGCTGCTCTTCTCTTTGGTGACATGCTTTAGGATATCACTTTCTCCTTGGGGCTGTATTTAAGCCTCTGTGGAGGTGAAACTGGTCAGCTACAGACCTGATGCCATGAGCACCTCTCTGACGTTGGTGTTGGCAGCAAATCAACCTCATGCATTTGCAGGTGAAGTGACATTTATGTCTTTGAGGTGATGTCAACTCACCTTCGCTAGAATAGGTTTGGACATCTTGTGTGTATGTGTGTAAAAATGTGCAGGTATGTTTGCTTGTAGTCCCACTGTGCATACGTTTCATTTTAAACTTACTTCATACTTAGCTCAAGCTTGTCATTGCACATGCTGCAACAGGAGTTGTATGCTTTTGAGCACATATGGTGTTGTGTGTGTGCAGGTTTGTGTAGTTGACACTGCTTCCCTGTCAAAGGCGATTTGAGGCCAGTTCAGTCACTGTCAGGGCCGAGGCCAACCGGGTTGTGGGGTGTCTGTGTTTATCAGCTCTGTTAGATCCTGTCATCCACCAAGCTCAGAGGAGAACACAGGGGACCGATCATCATCTCCTCCAGCAGGTAAAGAACATTAAAGTGACAGGAAAGGACCTCCAACCACACACAGACTTGAAGAGTACAGTTAAATTGTTGGTCATTTTCAGTGCCAGCTAATCCTTTAGGTGCAGATAAAAGGTGTGTATAAGTAGTTTGGAAAGCGCTAGCCTTGCATTCAGGATGCAATAAAATGTAAAATATAGATTGCAGCAGTTAGTCTGATATAAAAATTCACCTGTCACAACAGAAGATTGCATTGTAATAAAATGTGCACTTTGGCTATGAAGTCAGACAACATTTTCCTTTGAATGTGCTGACTCTACATTATTACATAGCCTATTCTGTGGCTTATAATCTGAAGCTCTTTGACAGGAGCAACATAGAGAGTTTTGAAGATATTAATGATCTTATGGGAATAATAAATCTGGTTTTGTTTGGGGCATCTCTTTCACCACATAACCAGCAGAAGGATTATTAATTTGCTTTGAAAGTGGCACTTTTAGCAGAAATCAAAGCTAACTGTTTTTGTAGTGGGACTAAAGTTCTGTTTGCATCACTGGTGTTGCAAAAATGTCCAAGTACTTTTTCAAATGTCAAATCCTCAGGGAGAATATACATTTCTCTGTGATTACAACCATCTTTTTTAACCATTATTTCAAAACAATTTTCTTGTTGTGTGGCAAATGTCATTTTGATTGCTGGAAAAAGCCTTGCTTTGTTTTTGGCTGTTCCAATTGTTCATATCCTGAAACTATTGAGGTTATTTCAAAGTTTTATGTAATAGGGAAAACAAGTATGGCAAAAAATATGATCCCAATTTTATTTTCCATATTAATCTATCTGGTCTTGATCAAAATATATAGTTTCTTATTGCTGTCAATTTCAGAAGTATACAAATAATGACCATGATGCACATCATATCTTGCTATGAAATAAGAAACTGCTTTTGAAATCCCTTTGCAAGATTTTCAGTGCTTTACATATGAGGCAGGAGCCTCAATTGATAAGATGTTTTTTATCAGTTTGTTCTTGCACCAGAAGACCTATTGGACCAGGTCACATGGGCTTGTATTGGCATGTTTCTGTGTAGTTGCTAGGTGATACCCCCCCCCAAAAAAAAAAAAAAGAAATTTCCAGTCTGCTTCCATATTACTGACATATCTGAGCCTTTTTTGTCAAATACTCACCTGGAGTTCAGTTTCAGTCTCACTCCAGCTTTCATGGCTGTCTTTGGTTTCTGCTCAGTTTTCTTTGTCCACTGACAGGTCATTGGATTTTCTTTTTTTCACATTTTGGTTGTCTTGGCAGTTAGCAACCAGCTTAGAGGGAACTTACTGTCTGCTAATGGACTGGAAAGTCCTCATGAAAACACAACTGGCTCTGAGATGTACCACCTGAAAATGTTTCATGCTTATCACCAAGATCTGCATCACCAAGATCTACATTTCTCGATTGCTAAGACATATTTCTCAAAAGCTTCTCTCCTTTTCTCCAAACTGCGAACACTACTGAGCAGTCACTAAACACTACATAGAAAAATAGAAAACACAATGCTCAAGACATAGAAAAATAAATAGAAATAAATGTTTGTTCTCTGTAGGCTAAATGCATGTTGCAAAACAAAACCTGTGCATTTAGCACTTGTATACAGTAAACCTACGTAAAAATAAAGTACAAACATATACAAATGAGAAGTGCATTTCTCTGCCACAGTCTCATTTTTTTTCTGTAATGGGTCAAGCCACAGGACTTCATCCACATCACAGGCCACATTTTGTCTGACCAGGCAACAGGGGGGAAATAAACCCTGGCATACCGTATCCAAGCTTGGCATGCTGTATGCAGGCTTGACATGCCTCCACACCTATGTCATCACAGGCTAGTTCCATGGCTTGCAGGTGATTTATCCTGGTATAAGGTTGGCGTTCATGTACCCTCCACCGCCATGAGGAGAAGAATACTTCAGTGGGGTTCAGGAAAGGGGAGTACAGTGGAAGGCAAAGACTGATAAAACCTTGGTTCATATTGAACCGCTCTCTAACCTGGAGGGCTCTGTGAAAACCCAGATTATCCCAAACAACAATAACATAGATGGGATGCTCATCCTGCTGCCTTAACACAGCATCTCGCATGAGGAAAATTAGGAGCTGGTGAATGGCGTAGGACCCAGGCTGGCATGATGGTGGACAACCCCATGATTGCTGATGGCAGCACACAGTGTGACATTGCCACCATGCTGCCCAGGGACACCAACAATGACCCACTGGCCAATCACATTACAGCCTCTCCTTATTCTTTTGGTGAAATTAAACTCAGCTTCATCCATGTAGATGTATTCATGGGGTCTTTCCTTTGCATCCATTTAAAAAACTCTCTGTAGAAATAGTTTATAGTTTTGTAAGTGATACAGAAAATTAATTAGGCCACTACAGTAAATCACTACTTACAGTAAATAGTGAACGTGTCTGGATATATACCAGAAATTCAACAGTTCACCTCCTGTCTTTCATTATGTTCTATTACATTTCAAGAACCAACTTAAACTAAACTTTACTTATATGTAAATTTTTTTTGTTTTTTTTTATCAGTACAACTTTTGTCGTATAGAGATTTCACATTAGGTGGACATAAAACACCTTAAACAAGATTTACAATAACAGTCTAAAACATAATTGGTCAAACTCTGGTGGAGATTAAATTAAAAAATGCTGTAACAATTAGTCTTTGAGCTAATCGATGGGTTCTGTTCAGTTCCATGTGTGGCAGTGGCTGAGGGAGCTGGGGATTTAGTCCATTCCACAAGTGAATGCTTTCTGTTAAAACAAACATCTGTTCATTGTTTTCTTATAGTGAGCTCACCCACCGGACAGAATTACCCAGGAAAAACATGCCCATCAAAGAGTACTTTCTTTGCTTTTGTTCTTTTTTTCACCCAGTTTTTTATGTGGTTTTTTTTTTTAGCAATGTGGCCTTTAAACCTTAAAAAAATCACTCAAACTTTACTTTTTGATACAGATATGATAATCATTAAGCGTACGGTGTAGATTGGATTACACGGCTGACTGAGTAAAGGATACGGAAGGAAACTAAGCAGGAGGTAGAGATGAAGTCAGAATGTGAAGGGATGGAGTTGCTGCAGAGTGGAGGTCAGGATAATGACTGTGGACAGGTCCAGAGGAGCAGACCGCCAAGCCGTGAGTTCCACCACTAATAGGATTAAGAGGGATGGGAATCCCCCTAGAGGACTGGACGCACTTACACCAGAGAGAGATGGAAGGCGTGACTCTCTGCCTCGCCTGGCAACACACCCGCAGGACTGGAGTTAAGTGTGTGTATGTGTGTATTTGTTGGTGTGTTGTACTTTGAAATGAATAGAACTCGCTCACTGAGATAGCAAAAGGAGGAAAATCCCACAAAATCATGACAAAAGAGCCTATTTCACATGTTAGGTTAATGAGAAAAATTAAGATTAAGTTTGAATTTAGTTCAAGTTTTGATTTTTTTTTCAATAATTGAAAAGACAAAGGAGAACTATTTCACCACTAGGTTTGGTGTTGGGCACTGCCTGTGGACCAATACAATGAACCACAACTCCCTCTACTTCCTCCCCCCTACCTAAAGCTCGCCTCATCTGCAAATGGATGTCATTCATTCGTTTTTTGTACCGTTTCATCCAGTTAATGGTCAGGGGAAAGCTGGGGCCAATCCCAGCAACTAACAGGCGAGAGGCAGGTTTCACCTGGACAGGTCACCAATCCATCACAACATAGAAAGACAAACAACCACACACACTCACTCCTGGGGAGAATTTATGTTAACCTAACATGCATGTCTTTGGATGGAAGCCAGAGTACACAGAGAGAACCCCTGGATACAGAACATGCAAACTCCACATAGAAAGGACCCCTAGCCAAGGCTCTAACAAGCAGCCTTCTTGCTGTGAGGCTGCGGTGCTAACCACTACACCATCATGCAGCCTGCAAACCGATGTACAAAGTGAAAACCCACAAGTCGAAGTAACTTATAACATTTATATTATTATTTACTGTCCAAAAGAAGAAGATTTCCTCTGAGTCAAATTGTAGCCTATTTAGCTCTCGCAGTGCTCTCCACTTTGGAAATACAAGGTTAAACTGGGTTATGTCCCTATCTTTATCTGACATCTTCCCCAACAACCACTGTTTCTGTAGAGGTAATGTCAGATCCTAGTTGTCTGCAGGTGAATGTTTCGTTCCACTTGCCACCATTTTTTTAAAAAAATATGTACTGCCATGGCTCACTGGCTAAAGCATTTTATAAGGGGGGAGGGCTGAGGGCTCCGAGAGGAGAGTAGGCCGTGATCCACATGAACGTTCATGAACATATACGAACATACAGGAACATAAGTGAATGCGTGGCCGGACCATGTGGTAAACATGGGGCTAGAGATCAACACAGAGAGACAGTGTGTGATGTTATTCTATGTATATGCTAGTTCTTCATGTAGCCATTTTTTAATTCCTTCACTCTAGAAATAATGACTTTCCGCTTATTGCCCCTTTAATAACCAGTCAGTGGACAATAAACTTTGAAAGAAGACATAAGTTGTGGCATCTGTGGCATAAACTGGATTGCCTTGAAATGTCTTTCTAGTATAATCATTAAATTATACGTAAGGGATAATGCCCAACAAACGGTTTGGTTCTGACGGTTCACGCCGCCGCGTCATCCATTAATTTCTGATAATGGACACCGGCATTATCCCATTTATACCATGGTCACTTACAAAAGAAATAAATATTAAATCAATTATTATTACGTTAATGTTGTTTTTCACCATTAAAATCTATGGTGAATAACAGAAGAAAATGCCAATTGTACCTGCGTTTGTAGTGACCAATTAGTCAAACATTTGCAAGGTATGACTGATTATGGCTAGTGCCAAGCTCATTAAGCAGGCAGTCGGCTAATTTAGACTCAGCCGTTTAGGCTGTAATGACACAGACAGGCTACTTTACAACAGGGACTAATAGTTTGGTATCAGGCATAGTTTAGGAGCAAAAGGTGCTCTCGAAATACCTGAGTACCTGAGTAGTGGCAGATGGAGCGGTGGGAGGTAACTTCGTGGATGGTCCAACTGCTGCAATGCACATGCGTACAATGTGCCTTGTTGGCATCTGCTTTGTGTGATTGCATTGTCAAAGAGACGACGGGTTCTGTTAAATTAAAGTGACAGACTTTAATTATGGTAGGCAATTAACTTCAGTTCTGTCCGCTTTATTTGTACATCGCCAACTCGCAACAAAGTCATTACATAGCACTTTTACACATACAGTCCAATTCAATTCATTGTAGTCCAGTTATAATCCAGTTTAATCAAATCCTTTATTATCCATGATAGTCCAGTTTTTCTTAGCAGTGTCCATATAAACCAACTGATAAAAAATCATTACCTAGCTAAAGATCCCAATAGATTGCATTGATTCAATTCTTCATCCTGAGCTGTATGAGGAGACAATGGAGAGGAAAATCTACCTCTTAACAGGAAGAAATCTGCAGCAGAACCAGGCTCAGAAAGGGCGGTCTAGCACAACCAGTTCAGGATGGAGAGGACCAGAAAGAGAGGTCAAAAAGTACCATGCCATGGATACATAGTAAGAAAGGACAATAGAAAATAACCTAAATACAATAATAATTTAATATATTTATACATCGAAAGTAAAGGAAAAAAAGAGAGAAAAAAGGAGGGAAGTGCTCAGTTTATCATAGAATGTCCCCTAGCAGTCTCAACCTCGAGCAGAAGAACTTAAGGGGTGGCTAAGTGTCATCAAGCCAGTGTTATCTATAAGACTGATCAAAAAGGTAAGTTTTAACCCTGTTGATACATCCTTTAAGACACGTCTCATATGTGAAGGTTCAAAGTATTAAGGTTTACATAGATACCTTTAACAAGTTTTGTGTTTGGGTACATCATGGACTAGTAATGTGTTACATCTTTACATGGGTTGTCATGTTTTATTTCGGGAAGCAATCTAATTCTAATTCTCTTATACTTTTTAATTTAAATCAGGAATAATAGCACTCTTCTGAATATCTTCTCCTGTTACCCATACTGTTAATTATTTCACTATGTTTTACGTTAGAAAATTTTAGCTCTCCATTCACCCAACATTGCTCGTTTCCCAGTTTTTTCAGCAGCCCTGATGGTCTTCGTCTCTTTCTGCCTTCATTGTTTTCATTCTTCACAGTTGTATGCCTCCAACTTATACATATTGTGACTATGTGGCAACAACACAATCAGGCACGCAAACGCCTCTTTTTTTCCCTGTACTTGTTGTGAATCTCTGGAGGGAAAAGCGACAGAGAGGCCCCTGAGTGATGGCAAGTGATGGTGACACAGAGCACTGCCTGGAAGCCTTGTCATGGCTCTACCTTCAACTTCTCAGCCAACTGAGAGCCAAAGCTTTCCATAGCCCGCAACAATCCTCTTTACCTTCTGCAACACTGACTCCGTTATTACAGCCCTGTGCAGATACAAAATGCTCCAAATCCAAGCTGCACTCAAATAAACTAACAATTAACCAATATAGATAAATGAATGGTGACAGTATATCAGTGTCTATTGGACAAATTAAATATCAACATTTTGCATTACCTCATGCATTTATTTCAGCACCATCTGTTAACATCTGTTAGTATTTAGGTATGTTTGGGCATTAAATGCAAAAAGAAAATAAGTTACACTACAGTTCAAAAGTTTGGGGTCACTTCCCTATTGAATCACATGGCAAAGTGACCCCAAACTTTTGAACGGTAGTGTATATTTACAACCTAAAGTGTAAAAGAAGTTGGGATGTTTTGTAAAATCTAAAAAATGAATTTGATTTAAATCAGTGTGGAATGTTAATAATGACTCAATGCAGTGATTTGCAAATCTTTTGGACATTTTATCCACATTGGAACTTGAAAAATAATATTAGATTTTGAAAGTCAATGATTTTATCATTTCATGTGAAGTATTAACTCACGTTAAATTTAGGGGTACATGCGTTTCCCAGAAAACTTGGGACAGGGCCATAGTTAGCATTTTGTTGCATTTGTCTTTTAACCACAGTATATAAACATCTGGGAAAGAGAGCAGGTGCTTCACCTTTGGTTGAGGAATGTTGTCCCATTCTTACTTGATACAGTTTAAGTTCTCAGCATTTCTGGGTCTTCTTTGTTGTATTTTGCATGTCATGATTCATCACAAAAGAGAAAAAAAATTCATTTCCTGTCAATCATTTTGTTAAAATTGGAGTAAAACTCTAAAACCATTATATCCCTCCCAGATGTACAGCGTGCCAGCTCCATAGGCACCAATTCGCCTGCATACCATCAGGGGTGAAGGATTTTGAACTGAGCACAGATACCAAACTGAATGGTTGCTCTCTTCTTCAATCCTAATTTCATTAAAAGAGTTTCAGATTTCGTTTAATCTGAGCTCAGAACATTTTTTCTGATGTAGTTTTTCCAGTGCAGTAAAAACAGTTTTTTTTGCACCTTTATCTATTTCTGCATCATCAGCCACTCTCAGTGAATTTATTGCCAGTGTGTTTGTTTTCTCATGGCTGGCTCAAAATCATGACAAATTAAGGAAGGCAGCACGAAAGGTTCACATTCCAATTCACATTTCAAGAAAGAAATGTGAATTTATTCAGAAATTAATGTCGCCAAAGTAACTTTGATGTTGGATTGAGTTTTGGTTGCAACAAAAACAAAATAAGATTGCACAGTGTGGAGTAAAGGGAGACTTTACTCCTCTGAACTCATCAGGAAATGACCTTTTATACTGGGAACCAAGGTTTTACAAGTATACAACAACCCATCCACACCCGCTGGGCACCTGCAACACAAATCACAAAGTCAAAGGACCAACCCAACAACCAGCAGAGGCAGGGTTGTCACAGACTGCACCTAATACAGCATCATGCATTTTACTATCAGCACACATTCCTAATCGTGGCTAGCCTTGCCAGTGACCAAATTCAATTCAGTTCAGCTTTATTTTATAGCACTTATTCTTGACAATGCTATTTCAAGACACTTTAGCAGACAGTTCAATTCAATCCATAACAAAACCATATGTTCCATATTTGTCCAGTTTAAGAACTGTGTTCATATAAACCATTTCTTAAAAGATAAATTACCGAATAGTCTCTTTGATTCAATCCTCCATCTGGTGGACATCAGATAACAGTGAAGAGAAAAACCTTTAAAAAGGAAAGAAAACCTTTAATAGATTCAGGAAGGACATCTATCTGCCTCAAACACTTGGGGTGGATAACACAGGAAATGAAAAAATCTTAAATTTACACATGGAGAAATTAAACTATGGAGAAATGGAAAGAGGAACTCCCTGCTTCATCCGAGGTTCCCCAGCAGTCTAAAGCCGAGTACGGTATAGGTCACTAAGCCAGCCCTAACTATAAGCTTGGTCAAAAAGTTTTTTATCACAGCTATTCACAGCAGTGCATAACCCAAACTTTAATCAAGTAGTTGTGATGTGTAAGCAGGTGACACTAAGAAAAAAAATAATTAATTGAAAAAAAGAAGTGAAGAAACACTTGTATCATGGTATCAAATGATTGTGGTGACCATAATTGTTTAAAATATGGTGTGCATATCTGTAATCTTTTGTTCAGTCTTGATGCACATATAAATGAATCCATTTTATGGCATCGTGTCAAGCATGTGTACTTTAAGGCAGATACACAACTTTTTACAAAGACATGAATTTACAGGGATATTTGTTTCCTAATTTGCCCAGGTAACCAAACCACACCTGCAAAATATTACCGTCTTGCCCTTTATCCTTGCATCTTTCAGCCTTACAACAAATACACATTTGAACACAAACATTGAACACACACACACACACACTAAAACATCTCTGCAACATCTTAGCAATACCCACAAACGCTGTGATGTGTTACATTAGATAATTGCTATTCTGTTCATATATTGAGGCATCCATTCCTGTCAAAACAACAATAGATGACGTGAAAATAGGTGCCCTATTTGAACACTCCCCCACCCATTCACACACCCACCCTCCAGCTCAGTACTTAGGGAGCATATGCTGGCATCTGTGTCTCTCTGTCCTTAGGGCCAATGGGACTAAGGCCCTTGTGTGCCTGCATCGTCTTCCTATTCTTTTACCAGAGTCAAGTGGACAGGGCTGACGTGTGAAAGGCTACAGAGAGGGCAAAGGGAGAGAAGCAGTGGTAGAGGGAGACACAATTAGAGAGAATGTGTGTGTGTGTGTGTGTGTGTGTGTGTGTGTGTGTGTGTGTGTGTGTGTGTGTGTGTGTGTGTGTGTGTGTGCGCTGAGCCTGTTTGTGTTGTAGAAGGTAGAGGCATAGTGAGACTTCCCTAATCCATTATCACTGGGCCTTGCTCCAGGTAGCGTTATGTCGACATGCTAAACTGCAAGTGTGTTGAGATGTGACAGATTGGGTGTATACGCGCCACGTTTGCACACGTGTGTGTGTTGTCCACAGATGGGTTTAATGTGCTGTAATTGGTGCCCTTTCTGTTAGCTGTTAGATTGTCTTTAGAGAAGGAACTTGGAGCAGTCTGCTCACACTTTGTCTCTGCCGCTGCAGAACTTCACTTCGCTCTTTAGGGGAGGTCGACTCAAGAGGAGAGTAGTAGTTCAGAGATAATGGAATATTCCTGTTATACGTTTGGGGCATAAATATGTTGTGGCATTTATTTTTTACTTTTTTGTCTTCCTCCATTGAGCACAATTGCTGTTGTCTCTGTCATAGACACCATCTCAGCTCCTCATCTCACCTCAGTATGCAGAGCTTATCTCTTCAGTTTGTTTCTTTTGTCTGTGTCCTGTCAGGCACATAACAGCACAATGATGCTCAGGCTGCCTTGTTGTACCAAATTTACTTTGCCAAGGGGAGCTTTATGGAAATAAATCAAAGGCTGACAATCATCAGGAGCACCTACAGGAAGACAGCCTGATGAAAATATCAATAACAACCACAACACCAGCTACTAGTGCAGTTCTAGTCAAATGTTTGGAAGTACTTTTCCATTAAATCTAATTGGTAACATGTCTAAACTTTTGACTGGTACTGGCTATGAAAACATAACTGTAGTAATTGCTGATTAAAGCACAACAACAACACAGTAACTGTACGAGCACGAGTGGTTGTGAATGACGGTGTGCATGTGTGTGGTTGAATGCAAAATTCTTGCCATAATTCACATACAGGCTAAGAACTAACATCTGGACCACATGTGGCCCACAATAAAGTTGCCATAATCCAAGCCAGGCTGGCAACTGACATCCAGTCTTTCTCTGGCAGACACAACACTTTCTCGTGCTGTAACTGAGCCACAAGTGCTAAAAGTAGCCCAGATTCGGCCCAAACATGTCTGCTATCTGAAATGAGGAAATATCTGACATTGATGTCATCATTTACTTGTGCTACTCTTTTGCTTTTTCAGCAGGTAGCCCTGGCTTAGAGTTTTGGTGCCTCTCTATGCTATCCTGATCCTGGTTCTGCTGGAGGTTTTTCCTTCCTGTCAAACAGCACTTTTTTTTTTTTTTCCACTGTCGGCTGCAACCCAGTGCACGATTAGGATGGAGGACTCAATCAAAGATAAGATTCTATGCAGTGTGTTTGTTCAGGAACTGACTTCCATGAACTTTATTATGAATTGAACTAATGTGGATCATATATTGAATTTGTTTTAGTTGAATTCCCATGACACTGCATTTAATTGAATTGAATTGGACTGTATCCCTTGAGATGACTTGGTCATGAGCTGGTGCTGTTCAAATAAAGCTGAATGGAATTGAATAATTGTCTGAGGCAAAACATTCAATGAGATTTATACAAAAGATGAGTTTTGCATCAGGCTTGAAAGAATCTTTTTTTATGAAGTGAAACAGGATTTATCTGTGATACAAAGTCAACCTCAGGAAGTATCCATGTGATCTGCTTGGGAACATGTTAAGTGTTGACTTCAATCAATATATAACACAATGGTCTTTATAAAGAGCTGTTTAACAAAGTGTGCTTTTGTGCATATGTGTCTTTTTATAATTGTGGCTTTGTAAAGGAAGTGTAGTGATTACATGTTTATGTAATTAGGTCAGTAATTCAAAGCAATAAGCTTTGTGTGTTTCCCTTTAGAAATAAAGTAGCCCTTTGTGGCCCATATCTGTCACATAGAGGGGCTCTCCTTCATTAGTTACACACTAATAGACACATCTTTTACCACTGGTGCTTAATAGAACCAACGTCACCCTCACACACACACACATGCAAACAAAATGTGACTAAATGAACATGGCTGCACTTTGTACCTACACTGTAAAGACACACACACCTTGCATACAGTACATTAGCGCCTCATGCACACGAGCACTAAGGGCTGTTATATGCTATGCAATCTGTAACGCCTCTTTATGCAATTTTGTGATTTTGAAATTTTCTTACATGCAGAAAACTGAAGCAGTGTGCACTCCAGGCCCCTTTATCCCACAAATAATCATCTGCAATCATATGCGTACACTTTACATTTGCACAAGCAAACATAAATAAACACACATTAACAAAAGAGCAAAAATACTTCCATACACCTGCTGTTACCAGACTTACACATGCACACACTTCCACCCTCCACTGGCCAAACACACACGGACACACCTACACACACACACACACACACACACACACACACGCACACACACACACACACACACACACAACTCCACTTGTAGACTTTCAGAAGGGATTCTCTCTCTCTCTCTCTCTCTCTCTCTCTCTCTCTCTCTCTCTCTCTCTCTCTATGGCTCATCAGGCCCTTTAGCAGAGGGCAGGCAGTAGCTAATAATAGGTATTGACTGGTTCAACGTGGGATGAGCAAGGTTCAACCATTGGATCTCCAAATGCGCCCGAGGGTCACTCGCACAGCGAACACGTCTCTCCGGACCCGACTGAAAGAGAAGGCATTTTAAACTTTCATGACTTCTCTGAAATCGCGGCTGTTTCGCCTTTCAGGCCTTAACTCTTTGTACTCAAAGCGCTCAGCTCGATCAATATCCGAGGAGGAGAAAAGAGAAGAGAGGAGGGAGAGATCGGGAGGGGAAGGGATGAAATCCAGACGTCTTTATTTCAGTGGCTGAAACTGGTATGCGCAACACACACTCAGTCCTGGGTTTGTTCGGTCAGTACTGCTCTGAACAGTGTGTGCTTTTGTCTGTGTACACACCACCATGCTTTTTCATACTAGGCAGGTTGGATCACACATTACAACATGCACACAGCAAAAGTAATGAAGTACTTTGAGAGGAGAGACACAGTTTCAGGTCACCATGAAACTTTATCGTCCATAAAGACACAGCCCTGTCCCAGATCTGTGCATTTCTTTTAGTAAAGCGAAAGGAACATGCCCGGAACTTCTTGATTAAACTATGTGCAGGTACTTAATTGAATTTTTTTTTTTTTTTTTTCTTGGCGTGATTTAATGTTGTGAGAATTTGCAAATGAGCTCATAAAATAAGAATATTATTGATTTCAGAATACTTTTGCACAGGTTTAAATTTAATTTCTTTCTATATTAAGTACAATTTAATTGCATAAAAAAAGAAAATAAAAAAATTGGAAAACAGCGGTTATCTGGTCTGACTGGTCTGCAGTACTCATAAAAATATTTTTTTCTGATTTCCTTTTGACAATTCTGTTATTGTGAATGCATTTGGCCATGATAATCTTTTATGGAAAATCAGATACTGTGATAGCTCCATTCGTTGTACAGTATAAGTTAATTATGGTTCCTTTGTTTTTGGTATCAGACAGTAGGGCTATAAAAATCCATCAATTCACATTAATACATCATTTCATTAAGCAATGATCAAATAATAAAGATGCAAATTGAAAATATTGATCAGACATTGATATAGTAATTACTTGTAAGCTGTGTACAAGAAAAAAAAAAACAAAACATAAAATTTACATTAGCTTTGTTCTAACAACCAAAACCTCATATTTTTAGACAAGGAAACTGAATCTATCCAAAGCTGAGGTGTCAGACTTTACTACATTTGTTACTAAAACTAACTTATAAAAGTATCGGTGTATGGTTTGGGGCTCTAATTAGAAATTATGCTTCCATTATTTCCTGCTTTAGTTTTCTTTTAAAGGATGTGAACATTTTAAAGCTCAGCAAACAGAAGTGGCACTCTACTTTTGTTTAAAGAACAGATTGTTTTTCGTTTAAGTGTCTGATTGAGCTCAGGAAGAAAATGAGATTTTATTTTAGTGGATTTTTGTGACTTGATATAAATGGAAGTGATTCTATTAAATCAGCTTGTGAAATAGTCTCATATCAATCGCTTGCAGAATTGGCAAACTTCGAATCCTCATCTGTTGAATTGCATCATAATCAAACTTGTGATCTATCAATCTGTGAAAAAGTTATAACTGTTGAATGATGCAGCCTCTGAGTCCAGTAAATCCACATCAGTATAATCTAAATGCTTCTTTAATTAAAAAATAGAGTTTAAATTTTGTTCTAAAGCAAAGAAAACATTACACACATGTTGTGGAAGTGCAGAGTCTTATGAGGAAATGCACTCAGATTTATCTGGATGCAGAAGGAGCACAAACTGCAGGAAAAATGTGAGCAAACCAGCAGAGCCCTTGTGATTGGCCTGAGGCTGTAATGGACATGGACAACCTTAGTCTTAACAGCAAAAAGGACTGTTTTGATTTCCAGCACATCTCGTACGGAAAAGGCTGCTCTATTTTAGAATGGTTTCCAGTGAGCTGAGTCATACTGGTCCCAAAACAACTCCTCTGGCTTTCAAACATACTGTAAACCCGAGGAACTGAAAGAAATTTTAGATGAAATGCATACAATGCAGGGAGTGTGTGTTTGTGCATCTGAATGCGTGTGTGTGCATGTCTAAAGGGCTTCAGGTACGGAGAGGTTTCACCATAATACAACTGCAGCTGCTGCAGAAAGGGCAGTATGTACCCAGAGTAGGGGGGCACAGGGGTGGTGGTTTGGTTGTGTTTGAAGGGCACTACTGTTGCAACCCCTTCACTTCAAATAACGTTAATGCGTTAACATGGCGGTAAACACGTTAACGCATAAGAGACGTTGATCCCATATTCGTCACCTGTTTCAAACACAGCAGGGCATTGAACTAAATGTTTGCTCCTGCTGCCTTACGCACAACAAGCGTACTAAGTCATAACATCCACACAACAGCCATGGACATCAAGCACAGTAGTTCAGATTTATTAGATCATGTTACCATAGCTCATCATGTGTGAAAATTAAAGCAGAGCTGGAACTAAATGTTTAGCAGTTACAATGACACGAGTGGATGCTTTGAATCTCTGATAGATTCTGACCTCATCAGTTCTTTTCATTCCTAGAATTAAACTACATGGGACTTAAATTCAGTTGAGATGGCCATCTGGGATCATATGGTGTCAGTCTGTTTTGATCTGTTTAATATTTTTTAAATATTTTAGGTTAGTTTATAGTTTGTTTCAAGTAGTTCTCGGAAATAATCTATTGAGATTGTGACCAGTATTTACCATTTGCAAAAGAAGAGAAAAAATGACTTAGGTCAGTGTAAATGGAGAAATAACTGTTTTTATATATATCAAATTATAATCTAAACTAAATAACCTTAGCACCATTTATTATATCATCTATATTTCTTCAAATTTTCATTGTAACTTATATAGTCAGAAGAGTGTATGTAAGTATGAATTGACTATATGTATGTGTTGATTCAAATAAAAAAAAATTTCAAGAGCTGAAGTTTGAACTGAAGCAGCATTAGAAAAGAAAGTACATTAAGAAGTTAAAATGGAAGTGTTGACATTGAGGTGTGAGTTGAAGTTCAGCAGATAACTAAACATAAAAATAATTTTCTCTGTTGAAACATCCTAAAATGAGAAAACAAGAAAAAGAAAAAAAGAAAAAGTAGATGTGAAACAAGAACTGTATGAGAAAACATATTTGTGTTTTGAGCTGGTCGGGCGGTCCAGGCAGCGAGGACATGGTGCCATGTGTTGTGTGACCACAGCGGTTGGTTGGCTTCACTCTACATGTTTGGCGTTTGGCTGCAAAAGCACCACTGTAAATTAGACTCTGCTTGTCTTGGATATGGTCCATCCAGTCCTGAATTGCTCTGCACAGACAGCAGAACATTTGTCAGAAGTTAGTCAAGTATCCAGAGATAAAGCAAAAACAGTGTCCAGACACTGAACAGGATCCTGGTCATAGTGAGAAGACCGAGTGCATGGAAGGTAGCGCTGAGCAAAATTGTATCATTCACGACAATACCGGTAGATTTGTTTTACACCGGTAGAAAATGTAATTTCATATTACATAATCACAGATTTCTGGCTGGATGGTGTCATTTAACTACGGTTTAACCCATGCAGCACGGGGGGGCTCAGCTGAGCAGGAGAATAAGGAAACATGGCGGTGCAAAGCAGTGTTAAGTAGGGATATGCAATGTAGAGAATGTTCACAAAACAGTGACACTGACAAAAAAAATATTCTTATTAAAACTATTTGTAGTCATATGCTCTGCTATTTTGTCACATTTTCCGACAGACACACACTCTGCCTCTTCCAAAGATTATTCTGAGCAAATAAGAAGTAGACCCTCCACCTAGTGACTGTAGCCATATTTAGCAAGTATGCAGACCCTTCTAGGAACTCTTAAAAAAAATGTAGTGACAAATCTAGTAACTTTCCCAGTCTTATAAAAGACTGGCATGAAAGCATATAGTTTTTATTCTTCTCAATGAGCAGCAGTGCTGCTGTGAGCTCACCCTTCAGTACTCACAGGAGGCCTGGTTTTGTGTTGACATAAGCACCCCTGCCATAAAACGCAGCTTTCCAAAAAACTTTACACCTAAACAGGACATAAGTCTAGATTGTACTTTAGGAGACAGAAACTGTAGCCCCTTTTCTGACTGTGTATATGAACCAGACCAAAGCTTTTGTGGCCCAGTTTTTGTCTTCCCACCATTCCTCTTATAGTTCTGTCCCTCTGTGTCGGTCAGCTCTGCTAGAGATATGGTGGAATAAATGACTAATAAATAACAGGCCTAAGTGTGTGTATTTAGGACCAAGTTTGGTTAATTTTAAAGAGAAAACCCCTTCGGTTTGTGCTTAGAGCTGCTATACTTCAGTGGATACAGGCTATGAGGAACCTTTCAACTCTGTGGAGAGAAGCAGCTTTGATTCACTAAGAAATCTCATTAATGTTTATAAGAAAACTCCATTAAGGAAAAAGCAATAGAAAATTGTCTTTGCATTTATGTTAATTTCCTTGGGACAAAAAAAAAAAAAAAAAAAAAAGATTTAGTGCATTTAATAAATGATTGAGAGTAGAGTTATTGAAGTAACAATAGTTAAATTATCAAAACTTTAATTCAATTAAATATATATATATATATATATATATATATATATATAGCACAATACAAACAGCACCTGCTGACCAAAGTGCTTCACAGATAAATACAGATAAAATAACAATAAGACAACCAAAAATTACAATAAAATAACAGTGAATGGGATAACATGCCGTATACTTACTCTTGGCATTACATCCCAAACCAAATGGCACAGATGGCTCATGCAGGTTTAATTCCACAATTTTTTAAGAAGATCCATTGTAGTGACCAAAACAATAGAGCTGTTAATGCTCTAATGTTAAGTTAAAAAGCTGAAGGGGTATGTAATGATCAAGTGAGTTCTATTAGCATCTTCCTTTATGTGAATAATGGAGAAGGAATTTATCCAATTATTTCAACTAACCAACTCAAAATATACAGGATTGCAGTGGATGGTAGTGGACTAATTAATGCTTTTTTTTTTTTTTTTTTTTTACTGATTTAGATTCAATATCAGGTTAACTTTATAAGACACTAGACTGTAAAACTAGCTTAAATCCAACAAATTTCTGATGCTACAGAGAGGTGGGCCTGAGAGGATGGGGTAACAGGAAAAAAGGTGTATCCTTACTATCTTAAACTTTTAATTTAATTTTATTATCTGTGGTTATTCACATATCAAGAGCACCATTCTGAATCAAAGTCCAGGATAAAGTGTTAAAATATATAGAACATTACTCAAAACAGAAAAGATATTCAGTGGTATTTCCAGATGAAATGACCGTCTCAGTGTTTAGAAATGGAAAACTAAATTTCTCTGTAAGTACTTGGTTGGGAGAAAACCTGCGATTCATTAGAGCCTCTTGCTCACAGTACAAATTTATACACATTAGAGATGGTGATTATTGATAGTTCATCATTAGGCATGTCAATAACAAACAGTAATATTTGATCACTGCATCCAGATACTTAACGTTTTTCAGCCTTCTAACGTCAGGTTTTGCCAGTCAGTTTGAAGGTCAGTTTCATATTTCAGATATCCCTGCTGTTTTCTGTTTGCCTCTTCTCCTCTCTCTCTCTCTCTCTCTCTCTTTCTCTCTCTCTCCTTGCTGCTAACCACTAACCCCCTCCAGACGGACTCTCTGTGCCTCAGAAACACACACATATATATACGCGGTGTGAGCGCTGACAATGCCTTGAACTGTTGACAATAAGTTGATGGGCTAAAGCCTCCAGTAAACATCTCTGGTGCCACCTCTGCCCAGATGGAGCTACTTAGAGAACACACACACTTTGTCTCACACACACATGGATACACACTTTCCAGGCCTGTATTTCATTAGTCAGTGTGTTTATGTCTGCGTTCATGTGGCCTGGCGGAGAAACCTCACCGCTTCGCTGCCCTCTTTGGTTGCGTCTTGTAGAGCAAAACACACACACACACACAGAGAAAGAAAGCGAGAGAGTGACCACACTCACCGTTGCTGTTTCATGTATGGACAGCTTGCAAGTGTAGATGTGTGTGTGTGAGATTTCTGAGTGCCCCCAGTCACCTTTGATGTTAAAACACTTCGCACATGCTGTTCTCATTTGTGATCCCACTCTTCTTACCACTTTGACATCGCTGTCCAGCCGCCCCGGGGCAGATGGCACCAGGATATGTTTGTGGGGATGTGTATGTATGTGTGGTCATCCATGCACGCGCATGCATTTCAGCATAGCGAGGAAAAAGTTGACCTGCAGGTCACTGGCCTGAGACAGGCTTAATTTTTAGCAATTAATCTCCTTCAGCTAGGAGAGCCGGAACGACTATAAAACCCCTCATGTCACATATACACACTCACACTGAGCGGCTGATGATGACAGGCATCAGGCCACCCTTTATGTGTGTGAGTGTGTGTGTGTGTGTGGTCGTGTGTTAATCTGAGATGTGAATATGAGGAGATTAGATGGACCCAGGGATTAAAATCTGGCCTTTACCTCAAAGGATCTGTTCCAGCAGGGACATCCTGATGGGCACACAATCACCCACCCACCTACACAAAGACACACAAAAGCTACACACTCCACTCCAGAGGTCCAAAAAAGAAAGAGAGAAATATTTAGATCGAAGCACACAAATGAGAAACCAGAGAAAGCCCGTTATGTCTCTGACAGACCAAGAGGGAATGAAAGACAGATGGAAGCGTAGAAATGATGGAAAGAGAAAAAAGTGGAACACAAATGCGCAAAGCACACAAAATGTAGCTCTGCAGTGCTGGGATACAGAATTGAGCAGGAGTTTCCCCTTTTTCAACAATCAGTTCACTCAGAAAATTATGTTTATATGTGCAGAATCTAACACATAAATATCACGCAAGCAAAGCACATGCTCGATAACTGAATGTCATTTTTTATTGTTTTTATCAAAATTGATATAAAAAATGAAAATAAAAAATCTGAACTTCAGAGCTTATTTGGCTTTTTGAAGTTACCAAAAAAAAAAAAAATAAATAAATAAAAATATATAAAAAAACAATCCTGCCACTTTGCTTGGGGACTTAGGTCTGAAATGATCAGATTTACATCAGATTTCTGTTTCACACTGCTGTAACGCTGGAGTGTTACTTTTACTGTGCTGAAAATGTAAAGATTTTCCATATTATCAACCTGTTAGCTATTATATGCTGTTATAACTGTTATATATATCATATTATATATCTGGTAACTTCAGTTCGAGAGCAAGGCCACGCCCCCAGCACACCTCTGATCACCTGGTGATGTGCTTCACCCACTCAGTATTTGTCTTGTTCTCTCAAATCCACCCTCTAGCCCTCATTCATTATCCCTCATCTATTTATTCTCCTCTCTTTCATCCATCCAATCACCTATACTCATCCTCCCACATTTATTCATCCTTTCATTTTATCTCCCTTCTCTCATTCATCCCTCCATCCCTCATGTTTTTATCCATTCATGTCCTCTTCCCTCTCACCCATATTTCCATCTCTTCTTTATCCATTTATCCATCATTTCCTCCTCATCCATTCATTTATCCTTCCTTCCCTCTTTTATCAATCCTCATCCCGCACCCATTTATCCCTCATCTATCCACTTATCATCCTCCATCCATTCATTTCCGGGTCAGTTGGGTCAGTCCATCATTCTTTTCTTCTTGCATCTTTTACTCCATTTTGACTATTTCTTGTCCCGGTGCACATTATTAATTTCTTTCTGTCTTTTTTTCTTTTTTTCCCAGGTATCATCTGGGAATTCTGAGTGGGCTTGGGTCACTTACATCCTAAGGCAAAACTTCCATACTGAGTTTCAGCCTCCTAGTCTTTGAAACATGAGGCACCTCAGATGAACCAATCAGATAACTCCATAACTTCCTTGTTGATTAAACCAGTAGACCCCCATTGAGGAAGGGTACTCCTTGCTGGTGACCAGATATATTATGAAGTTCTTAATTCAACTGCAGCATTAACATGTTGCCTTTGTTATGATTTAACAAGCCTATTTTGAATGTTAAATAAATGCTCAATTGAATCAGTTACATTGCACTTTCAATTTGAACATCAATCGGCAAAGCTTGCTTAATGGACCCTATACCTTGGTTCTCTTCTGCCTGGCCAATCCCCAGTGATAGACCATCCTTCCAGGCCTCGCTATCCACTGGATGCCTGAACTCTTGGCGGTCAGCTCAGGAGACTCAGTGGGCTCGATTTCAGAGTGCAGTTGGAGGATGTTGCAGGGTTCATGTCCAAGGACTCCCAATGTAAACCTCACTGCAGTGCCATGCATCAGCCCTGGCTTTTAGTTCCCACATCAGGTATCTAACTTTACTCCCTCCCCCGGAGGAAGCACAAGAGGTTTGAGGGAAGCTCACTGATTGACATGATGTGTTAAAAACGGTTAAATTCCAAATCCTACTTTTGTTTTTATCAGCAAATTTTGTAAGATATATCTTTTCAGAATACTCAACTACTCATACACAACTATTATGTTATCACTGGTCTGTAAGAAAGATAAGATGTACTCCAGGCTCTCAGCGGGAATTCCAAGCGACAATGTTGACAACATTGGGAATTAAAGAGAAAATAAGATGAATAAAATGAAAATTTATCAGAACTCTACATTTCAAAAGTAAACAAATGAGAGTTAATGCATACTTTTCCTGGGCATGGTGTTTGCGTGTATGTGTGTGTGTGTGTCCACTCAGTGTTGTGTTGGGCTACATGAGGAGACAGGGAGCATGTTGGAGCTGACAAGGCCTGTAGGGTCAACATCAAGCCAAATCAACTGCACTTGGGATCAACCACTGCTCCGGCTCTGTCAAATTAGGGCATTGCGCCAACACACACACACACACACACACACACAGCCACACACACGGACACATGGACATGCACACAAACAGCTGTCAGGCACACACTCGTGACTGCCCACTGCCCCGGAAACATCAGAGCACATCTCTGCCCCGAGGTGAGAATTGGAGTTTGTGTGTGTGTGTGTGTGTGTGTGTGTGTGTGGTGGTGGTGGTGGTGGGGGGGGGGGGGGGGGGGGGGGGCAGTCACAGGGTCTGTGTGGTGAATGCTAGAACATAGTGGCTAACCAGAATAAGATTTGTGTTGGTTTGTGCATGTTTGTGTGATGTGGGGACATATTTTCGTGGAAATTATTCGTTTAGTGATGTTTGGCCTTAAGTTAGTCATCGCTTCAGTATATGTGTGTATTTGTGTGTGCGCTATCAGTAAAACATAGCATATGTGGAAGAGAATAATATACACACAGCTGGCTGCATATGCTTGTGTGTGCTTTACCTGTATTGCTTTACATTTATAAGTGTGTGTGTCCGTGTGTGTGTCATGCCCCAGGAGTGTCATCAGCAGGGCAGTAATTGGGCATCTGTGCGTGGTCCAGTGGAAGCCAGCCGGCTAACTGGGCTAACTGGGCCAACTCTGCCAGCCCTTGCCAGCTGTGCCACTGAATGCCCGCTCTGCACTTTATCAGCATCATCATTATTTCAGCTTCACACACTCTACCCAGACTCGCCACCATCATCACTCCATCTCCACCCATCCATCTCTGTCTCATCTCACTCTGAAATGTAGGGCATTTAAATAATTCTGTAGACTTTAAAATTCATATTAGCAGAAAAACTTTTGTCCTCTTCTTGTCTTGATGGACCCAACAATGGCAAGAATGTGTATGTCCACTTGACACTTACATAATGTACATAATGGAATAAATATACATAGAAAGGGCATGTACTAATTAGAAGGTCGGTTTTTCATAGGCTTAGAGGAATGTCCTTGAGCAAGAGGCTGAACACATAATTAGTTTGGATGCATTCAGCAGTGTGTGAATTTGCAGTGTATGAATGAATACATGTGACTTGTACTTTGGATGGTCAATAAAACTAGAGAAGGGCTAAATAAAAACAATGCATACCCATGGTATTAGGAATAAGGCTGCTGTGGTGAGGCCCATGGTTTTACAGCTATTTCCGACAATTTAAATCAAATTATTCTTAAAACTTTAAATGAAACACTGAGGACCTCTAGCTCTGAACTCTCTGTGCTAACCCTGCAGGAGTAAGGAACATGCAGGAGAAAGAGAGAGTGTCGCCCCTGTTAAGTTTCCAAGGAGTGGGCTCTTACTGAAACTATGGAACTGGAACCTGTCACCTCTGCAATCAAATCTAAAGTGAAAACCCCGGTGGTGCAATGTTTGTTGGGTGGCCAGACCGAGAAGGACAACAACCGTCTATGTTTGTGTACATTACTGGTAACACACTAGGTGCAAAATACTCAGATCAATTCAGCTTTATTTGTATAGAACCAATTCACAACAAAGCCATCTCGAGGCACTTTACAGACATAATCAATTCAAGCCGATTCATTGTAATCCAATTAAAAGAAATTCATTAGTTCAATTTATAATTATTTATACAAGCCAATTCATCAAAAATACTTGCCTAGCTAAGGAAAACCATTGGATTGCATCAAATGTCTTTGATTCAATCCTCCATCCTGAGCAAACACAGGATGGTGGGTGTCAATGCAAAGAAAAAGAATCCGGCTCTGGGAGGGCGACATGGATATGTCCATATGGATGTCCATATGGATGTCCATCCTCAGCAGTCTAAGCCTATAGCAGCATAACTAGGGATGGCTAACTATCCCTTCTTGATAAGAATTATCAAGTAGGACAGCTTTAAATCTAATCTTAAAGACAGAGAGGTTGTCTGCCTCACAAACTTTAAAATTCCGTATATGCACGCACACACTAAATCATAAAAAAGAAAAACCATTGAACATAACTGTTGCAGTGGTTGCTTACAATCCCCAGTAGTTGTCCTATAAATATTGCATATTTGGAGTCATTGGGACAGTCAGAGCTCTAAATTAACACCTACTAACACCTTTGTAAGACCTCATTCTTCCACCTCAAGAGCATCGCCAAACTCCGCCCAACACTCACTGTGGCAGATGCAGAGAAGCTCGTCCATGCCTTTGTCTCCTCCAGGCTGGATTACTGTAATGTACTCCTCATCGGGATCCCTGGCAAGAGCATTCAGAGACTGCAATACGTTCAGAACAGCGCTGCCAGGATCCTGATGAGGGTGCGCAAGCAAGATCATATCACCCCTATCCTGAAAACTCTTCACTGCCTCCCCATCCCACTCAGAATAGAATACAAGGTCTCCCTCCTCACCTACCAGTGCACTCATGGACATGCCCCTCTTTACCTACAGCAACTCCTTACCCCCCACATCTCTTCACGAACCCTCCGTTCTACAACCACAAACACCCTCCGAATTCCTAGAACCAAGCTTCGTAGCATGGGTGATGGGGCCTTTTCATCTGCTGCCCCAAGACTGTGGAACACCCTACCAGACCACCTGAGAAGTCCACAGTCTTTAGAAGTGTTTAAGCAAAACTTGAAAACTTTCCTTTTTAAAAAAGCCTTCTGCTAAATAGTTTTTTTTTTTCTGTAAGCACTTTGAGATTACTGCAATTTAAAGTGCTATACCAACAAAATTTATTTTTATTATTATTACTAACTTGCATAATGCCTAATTCATTTTGGAGGGTATAAATGAAAACTTACTGGCCAGCTTGTCAGGTGATGAATGAAACAAATCATTTGGCTATTTGTCCTGGGCGTGCCATCTCTACATTTCTCATGAACACTATTTTATCATGTATCATGCATCCATCCGCTATGAGCCTTCTTTATTATGCGTGTCATTAACATGTCATTAACATACTAATGTCTTACTGAATAAAGTACAGCTGAATGAGGAGCAAAACGTAAATGTGTAGAATAAAAGTGAAAAAGGTGGTTGGACAGTGTAAAGAAGGAGGTAGGGCCAACAATGAAAGAAAAGAAAGTCATTAACTTTTGGCATCCAGATAGTTTGCACTCATGCAGTCCAGAGTTAATGCACAAATGCAAACACCAGGCTAAGGGAATTGAGGATTCCAGAGAGGCACAGAATCAGGGGCTGGTTGTTCAAACGTAATCTTTTCGGTTTTCGGTTATCGGATAGGATCAAATCTTGAAAATGAACTGTTCACAGTGGAAATTTGGATTCCGAAATCCACTTGGATTGCGTAATCCAATCCTGGTTGTTATCCGGATAAAACTCTCAGTTTGGGTTGTTCAAAACTTTTAAACAGAATCTGGTTAACTTTGATCCAAAAAAACAGGATTATCCTGATCCCAACAGAGGGCAGGACTACAAGGCAGATTTCAGAAAGAAACTGTAAGAAAAACCTTTTTATTCAGTGCATATGATAATGTTTGTATTTTGCACCTGACTTGTTTATCCGTTATAGTGATAAAGTGGTTAAAATAGGGATAGGCTGCCTATAAGCCTTTCAGCATACTAAAATAAAACGGTAAAAAAAAGCTAAAATAAAAATGTGACATTATCATCTCCCCACGAAATTAACCCCCAAACGAATCCAATAACACAAATGAAATATTCAATTTTCCTGTTATTCATCACTGCATAACCAGTAAAGAACCTGTCAAAAAATACATTTCTAACAATTACATCCCTCTACACATCTCGTCTATCCCTCATTCTGACAGAATGCCAGAGGTTGGGCCAGTACCTCCACATGAGGCTTCGGTGCGTCATTAACATCGTTGGACACAGGGAGATTCTGCCTTGTCCCAATGTTATGCAGGACAATACATGCACCTACTATGTGACACGCTCCCGGTGGTTCCACTTACAAAGCATGCAAAGCGTCTCCTCAACCTGTTGTTCTTCACATGACCAGCAGCGCACATTGATTTACATGCTGAAAACCCGGATTTCGTGATCCTGAAAAATGGGATTTTGGATCAGGGTGATCCAATCCTGTTTTGCTTTGAACAACCTGGGTAAAGGTAAGCTGGATTACATGATGCCCCATCCTGAAAAATGGAATTCCCAAATCCGGATAGCTTTTATCGAGATTAAATTTTTTGAACAACCGGCCCCAAATGACCACAGAGAGTTCTGAGGACATTTGGTCATGGATCAATTGCATGAGGACTTGTTCATAACAAACATAAATAAACAATTGAAAGAAACATGTAGCTATCATTAAACTCGTTCAGTTGCACTTACAATCTGTTTATTTTTACCCAAAACACTTCGGCTAGTGAAAATACTGATTGATAGGAATCTTCCAGACATATTGGCTACTGATCAGAAAAGTTCACTTACAGCCCTGGAGATGGAAGAAACGTAAAGTCAGCCAGATAATATTGTAAACAAAGGCATGGAACTTATGATTTTTCACCTAGAATCTTGCAGTGCTCTTTTCTGTACCAAGGCCTCATGGCTCCTTTTATTGCAAATATATATATATACATATATTTCTATTTGTTTTCTTTCTCTCTTTTATTTCTTTCTTTTTTTTTTTTTTTTACCTTGACCTTACTTCTTCCCAAGCTCTGTAAACAAATGATATGTAAGATGTGTGTATTTCCATTTTGAGGCATTTACATGTGGTCATAAGATGAGGGAACATGGACCCAAACCCACCCAGCAGTATCTCTGTCCTCTCCACTACCACCCCTCTCTTGCTTTCACTCCCAGAGGCCGGTGACAGCCAGGTCAATGTGAATGCTACAGTTGCTCAAGGCAAAGCTGCAGGTGCTCCTTCTGCCCACCAAGGTGTTCATAACTCACCCATGAGCAAGGGGGGCTTTTTCCTCTGTTTGACTCCTGTTAAGCCACCTTTTACAACTGTTCATGCACTACAGATTTATAAATTCTCTTTCATTCAGTCAACCAAAGGGTCTCAAAGAGGATATTCAGAGAAATGATTTGATTAAAGCATCTTTAAGTCTCATATAGTATTTAAGCACATTATTTGATCAATGAATAGAAATTTAAATATATTAATACAAACATTAAAAGTATCTATTTATCTATGTTTTTTGGACAGATACAAACATAAACATGAAATAAGACTTTGAGAACCAAAACTTTATTTGTTAACGGTTTGAAATCTATTTTCAGTTTATTTCCATATTCACATATTTGCAGGAGTCGAACAGAAGTCCATTTGGGCATCCCTTTAACTTCTGATCACTGTGCAACACTTGACTTTCAATTGTATTCACCTCCAGAATTTCATTTCATCATGTTTAAAAAGTGGATATTTGCTGCAAATAACAAAGACAAAAGTTGAAAATATAATAAGGATAAGTTACAACCAGGTGCAGCTAATAAAATGCATTTGTATAAATGATGGAGATTTGGCAGCATTTAAGTATGTGCAGTGTTAGCATTAATCTAAGAGAAGCAACTGTTTCTTCCCTTCAATCTATGAAAGGTAATATGGTCGTTTTTTTAAAACAATTTGGAATCCATCATTTGATAGTAAAAAGGATTATTTGCAAATGAAAAACATTAAAGACAGTTGTCAGTCTTCCCAGGAGTTGATAACTCAACATGTTTACACCAAGGACAGATTTTAAAATTCTCAGAGAAACTGTGAGAAAATGCAAGAGCTCAACTATGATGTTGAATATTAAACATAATGACAGTACAAATACTCTGTAGCTTGTTTGGAAGGGTTTTCAGGAGAGAGTATCTGTTTCTTAAATGAACATGACCCCACAGTTTACATTTTCGAACTGTTACTGCATATCAGCAAAAGCATCAATTGTCAAAAACGGGGATTGAGGGGAGTTGATTTGGGCTTGAACTACTCTATATACCAACTTTCTCTAGAAAGTCTCTGACCTTTGCCAAAATGGGTTATAAAACAGAACAATAAACCTAAACACAGCAGCAAATCTACAACAGAGGTGGAAAAAAGAAAAGAATCAATGAGTCATGATGTTACAGTTAAAAACAAGAATCTGAATTTTACCTCTAAGTTACATTAACTGTGAAGAGATTGTACCTGGTTACGCAGAGGAACATGTTTGTGTTTTGCTTGTCTAATCAAACCTACAACCATTGAGGGTTCTGTGATGATCTCTGAGAGCTCCTGTACATATGTTTGTCACTGCCGTGTGGCAGCCAGGGCCTCATGACAGATCAGGGCATTCAGGCCAGTGACATTCCTCCAGAGCCCCAGATGCATCATGGGCCGGTGGTGTGAAAAATGCTGGTCGGCCTGATCCACTCAGCCGCAGATGAATGGAGCGCTCAGTGCACTCACCCATAGATGAATGGAGTGATCTGTCTTGTCAGCGGAGGTCGACCGAGAGGTTACAGTATCCAGCATATACCTGTGTGTGCGTGTGTGTGTGTGTGTTTGCTGACTCCGGAAACTAGCCCTTGTACACCCCACAGACACAAAGTGAGACAGAAAAAAAGTAAAAGAAAAACACAGAAAGATGTTTGTCTTTTTTTCTTCTGCTGGTAGCTTTGTTCCTTTTTGTGACCACATGAATAAAAGTTTGACAAAGACCATTTTGATACTCTCTAAAAAATTGTGGTACATCAACAGTCATGTGGATGAGGACAGGTAGTGACATGATTTCCAGCGAGTGAGCCCTGCCAGCATTGCCCACCATCTGCCCAGTGTCAAACCCGTCTTCAGCAGGTCGGCCAAAATGAGTGATGCTGGCCAGCAAGGGAAGCTGACTCAGACATCTCTGAATGGCTGGTTGCAATTAATCCCCAAAACCTAGCCACTGAGATGACGCTCCAGGACATGTCAAAGTAAGTTCCTGCAATTCTCACAGAAATATCAGAGCATATGAGGTCACTGCTTATGTTTATTAGCCAGGACTGCCTTGGAGTGAAGGAAATTTTTGTTCTGTGAGTAAAGTTATTTGCTATTGATTGGGAGGAGGTTAGATGACAAAAGAAGATGATTCTAGACTCCATTGCAGCAGAAAGCCAGGTCCAACGTTTTTAAACTTCTAGCTGGACTTGTTACTACAATGCCACTACGTATGTGCTTCAGAACTTGCCTGACTAAAGCAAATTACAGCATTTCTCAAACATCTCTATCACATTTGAAAATGTGATATATCTGTTTTCTAGGGATACTAAATGGTCACTTTACCTGTTCTGTTGCTTGTTAACAAAAAGCTAATCAGCCAATGACATGGCTGCAACTTAATGCTTTAGTCATGTAAACATGGTTAAAATGATTTGCTGAAGTTCAAACTGAGCTTTAGAATGAGGAAGAAAGAGGATTTAGGTGATTTTGATCATGGCATGGTTGTTGGTCTGAGTATTTCAGAAACTTTGAATCTACTGGGATTTTCACACACAACCATCTCTAGATTCATAAAGTGGTTGTTAAGAGTAGATAAATTGTATTTTGGATGTGGCATGCAAGTATTCTGGAAACCAAATGGATAAAATGAGCTGGATGTATAAATAATTAAATTATTCTGTAACATTTGAACTGACTCAGAGGTGTAATAATTTCTAGTCTAATTGTAATCTAACATTACTGTCATTTACATGTATCAATATAATAATGCACTGATGCACACACTCCCCCCCCATCAAACAGCTTCCCAGTGTCCCTGAGTTTGTCTCAAACACTAGTGTGCACTTACACACTGACTCACACACAGCCAAACAGCCAGCCCATCTCCTTAGCCATCAGCCCAGAGCTCGGCGCCCCGAGCAGCAGCTCTGACACATCTATATGTTTTTCTACCTGACCTTTTGCCGTCCTTTCTGCCACAGCCCATAAACCATAAGCTGATATATGAAGGCAATTTTTAGCAGTGCCACTTGTATCTGAGTGATTGCGTACGCTTTACATTTGGGGCTCTGGCCACCTTGCCACCCACCTCTTCCAGATCTCTCTATTTGGATAGCAGACAAAGTAGGGTGGTGGGGGCAGAGAAAAAAAAGGGGGGAATGAAAGGATGGGTGGATGCAATGCCAAATACACACATCTATCTACTTTCAGGGCAAGTGATAGCCTTTTACTCAGCCTGACAGCAACTTACAGCCTCCAAATGGCTGTGATTTACTAGTGATGACTTAAAGGGACATTGTGTAAGAATTACTTCCATCTAATGTTGAAGTTGTGTTGCGCATTCTAACGTATAGTGCATTCTAGTGCGTCACTTTCTCAAACACGTATTGTAAAAATGGTAGCCGCAAGTCTCAAAAAGCCTCGACAACGCCGATAAAAACACGTCATCCTATAGTTCATGGAGCGTTTACTCAGGTGAAGAAGGTCTTGATTTCATGAATAGTGCAAACTGCATCCCATCAAACTGTCAGATATGCCTCCTCTGTGTTTAGAAAGAAGAAGGTTCTCACAGGGGGAACGGATTTTGACGGGGAAACTGGCCTTGACACAGCACCTGCTTTTTGTCACAGAAAAAGCCAGCTTATAAAGCCTTCCCACCGGCTTTAGGCAAGGCAAGGCAAGGCAGTTTATTTGTATAGCACATTTCATGTACAGGACAATTCAAAGTGCTTTACATAAAACAAAGACATTACAGATATTTAGAATAGTAAAAGGCATCAACACATAATCAACACATAATCACAATAAAATAATAAATTACATTAAAATGATTAAAAGCAAGATAAGTTAAAAAAAAAGTTACCGTGCAGATTTCATGCATAGGCGCATGAGAAAAGAAAAGTTTTTAACCTGGATTTAAAAATGTCTACATTTGGGGAAAGTTTAATCTCCACTGGCAGTTTGTTCCATTTGTTTGCAGCATAACAGCTAAATGCTGCTTCTCCATGTTTAGTCTGGACTCTGGCCTGGACTAGTTGACCAGAGTCTTTGGATCTAAGAGCTCTGCTAGGTTTATATTCTCTGAACATATCACAGATGTATTCTGGGCCTAAACCATTCTGGGATTTGTAAATGATCAGAAGGGTTTTAAAATCTATTCTGTGACTGACTGGAAGCCAGTGTAAGATTTTAAAACTGGTGTGATGTGTTCAGATCTCTTAGTCCTGGTTAAAACTCTAGCAGCAGCGTTCTGGATGAGCTGCAGATGTTTAATGCTCTTTTTAGGAAGTCCTGTTAAAAGACCATTACAGTAATCCAGTCTACTGGAGATGAATGCATGGATGAGTTTCTCTTGGTCTTTCTGGGAGACTAAACTTTTAATTCTGTTGATGTTTCTGAGCTGGTAAAAAGCTGTCTTAGTGACAGCTTTGATATGGCTGCTGAAAGTCAGATCTGAGTCTATCAACACTCCCAGGTTACGAACTTGGTTGGTGATTTTAAGAGCCCAAATCTCCAGGTGTTTGCCAATGCTGACCCTCTTCTCTTTGCTACCAAACAGAATAATCTCAGTTTTGTCTTCATTTAATTGTAGGAAATTCTCCCTCATCCAGGTGTTTATTTGCTCCAGACACTGACACAATAAGTCTATTGGACTGCAGTCATCTGGTGACAGAGACACATAAAGTTGTGTATCATCTGCATAACTTTGATAACTAATGCTATAGTTTTGTAATATTTGACCCAAAGGGAGCATATACAAGTTGAACAGAAGAGGTCCAAGGACTGACCCCTGGGGGACTCCACAAGTCATGGCCACTCGCTCGGATTCATAGCTGCCGATCGTAACAAAATAACTCCGGCCTTCTAAATAGGACCTGAACCAGTTAAGGACCGCTCCAGAAAGTCCAACCCAGTTTTCCAGCCTGTGCAACAGGATTCTGTGATCTACAGTATCAAACGCAGCACTGAGATCCAACAGAACCAGGACTGATACTTGACCAGAATCGGTATTCAACCTAATGTCATTTAACACTTTGACCAGAGCTGTTTCAGTGCTGTGATGAGGTCGGAAGCCGGACTGAAATTTATCAAGATTTCCACTTTCATTTAAAAAGTCATGAAGCTGGTGAAATACAACTTTTTCAATAATCTTGGAAATAAAAGAGAGGTTAGAGACAGGTCTATAGTTGTTCATTATAGAGGCGTCTAGAGTCCTTTTCTTTAGGAGTGGCTTAATAGCAGCTATCTTTAGTGACTTGGGAAAAATGCCTGATGCCAGCGAGCTGTTAACTATCAGTAGGAGATCACTTTCTACTGAGGTAAAAACTGTTTTTAAAAAGTCGGATGGTATCATGTCCAGAGTGCATGTTGTTGATTTCAAATGCCAAACTGTTTCTTGTAGGACTTTTAAATTCACCATTTTAAATTGTGACATGACATCAGAATTATTTCCGGGTTTTAGACACAGACTAATTTTCTTGTTTGACTGTGTGGAATTAATATTTTGCCTAATTGTTTTAATTTTTTGGCTAAAAAAGTTTGCAAATTGGTTGCATTTCTCAGTGGAAAGGAGCTCTGGGCTTATCTGTTTAGGAGGATTTGTAAGTTTTTCAATCATAGCAAACAGAGTGCGAGAATTGTTGACATTCCTGTTAATCATTTCAGATAAATGCAGCTCTCTGGCCTTGCACAACTCATTGTTATAGTTACGCAGGCTTTGTTTGTACAGCTCATAGTAAATTTGAAGTTTATTTTTCCGCCATTTCCGCTCAGTTTTTCTGCATTCTCTTTTTAGGCTGGTAACCACAGTGGTGTTTCTCCATGGTGTTTTCTGTTTGCTCAAAGTGCTCTTGATTCTTATCGGTGCAACAGCATCCATTACATTCAAGATTTTCAGATTGAAATTATCCAGGAGTCTATCAACTGACTCTGCACTGGTTGTTGGTAACATAGCTATGGCCTCCACAAACTTAGCACTTGTTCTTTCATTAATGTACCTCTTCCTAACGGAGAAGCAGGTTGGTTGAACATTCTGAGTGATCAGTAAATCAAACAAAATACAAAAATGGTCAGACAAGGCCAAGTCAGTGACCGCAACAGAAGAAATATCAACACCCTTTGAAATAACCAGGTCCAGAATGTGACCTCGAATGTGGGTCGGTTGTTTAACATGTTGCCACAAACCAAACATGTCCAATATGGAACAAAATTCCTTGACATTACCATCCGTCATGTTATCTATGTGAATGTTAAAATCCCCAGTTAAGATGAAATGGTTAAAATCAGTAGAGATAACCGACAATAATTCAGAAAATTCATCAATAAAATTTACACAGTGTCCTGGACGTCTGTAGATGATTAGAAATAGGATTTTAGGAATGCCCCTTAAAATAAAACTAAGATATTCAAAAGAAGTAAAATCACCAAATGAAATCTCTTTACACCGGAATGAATCTTTAAATAAGGCAGCTTCTCCTCCCCCTTTCCTCCCGTTTCGACATTTATTCATGAAACTAAAATGAGGGGGTGCTGTTTCATTAAGAACTGTAGCACTTGTGTCTTCTGTTAACCATGTTTCTGTCAGAAAAAGAAAATCTAAACTGTGAGAAATGATGAAGTCATTAACTAACAGTGACTTGTTGGACAGAGATCTAACATTTAGTACAGCTAGCTTTATGAAGTTTACACTGGTCTCTGTTGTATTCTGAGTTATACAAGGTACAGTTAACAGATTAGATCGATTCACCCCACAAGCTGACCGTGTTCGATTCCTTATTTTACTAACTAACACAGGAATCCTACTGGGTCCAGGCTTGATCTCAGAACAGCTGTCAGTAGTAGCAAAACTACAGCAAGGACCCTGAACGCATCATGGCATGTTATCTTTGTTGTGAATTCTGCTGCTCTGGGAACCTCCTCCCATGCCCTGCTCGGTCAGGACAGATGATCTAATAGGAGGATGAGGAGGGGGAGGGGGGGGAGCCCTGTATTTCTTGGTAGATGGTGGTCGCTGGGGTTCAGACCTGGATAGAGACATCCTTTTAAGACCTTGGGTGATGTGGAGAAGAGGGTCTGGTGAGGGGGGGAGAGCTGGCAGTTGATCGCTTCTCTGCTGTGTCCTTCGCTCTTATCTGTACACTCATGTTTGGGTTTGCCGTCCCAACAGCATGACGCAAGTGTGCACCAAGTAATCTGCATCCAGTTAGATTTGGATGCACACCATCAGGTCTGAATCGCTCCTTACAGTTCCAAAAGATATTGAAGTTATCAATGAACTTTATCCCATGGGTGATACATGCGTTTGATAACCATGTGTTCAGGCCAAGAAGCCTACTGAAAAGTTCAATTCCTTTACCCGCTGTAGGAATGGGTCCTGAAATGTAAACATGGTGTGCTCCCAACTGACACAGTCTCTCCAACAGCAGAGAAAAGTCTTTTTTAAGGATCTCAGAGCCAATTTTCCTCCTCAGAATATCAAAATACCCTGTGTGGACAATAATCTTCATACCATCTGGATGTGAAGACAGAATGGTCGGCAACATCTCTGTCAGTTCCCTGACTGATGTATCAAAAAGTGTTAAATTTTCCGTCTTTGCCATCCTGACATGCTGTGTTATGGAGTCCCCAATCAGAATTGTGTCTATTTGTTTTTGTGTGGAGGTGCCGATAGCTTCTCTAGTCCTCCTGTTTGTGGAATTTTGGCCTCTCCTCCTGGTCTGGTTAGCCCTGGGCTGAGTTTTAGGGCTATTTCTTGAATTTTGATAAATCCTTGCATTACATTCATCATCATTCATTTTAATATGACTCAACACATCATATTTATTATGCAGTGAGACTTCAGATGGTGGAGTGAGTGCTGGAGCTTTAAATTTCCTGCTGGATTTACCTCTGCGACGAACAACATCAGACCAGGTTCTGGCCGGGGTTGATGACTTTGGTCTGGCACCAACAGTGTTCCAGAAGGAGAGATCAGTCTGATGGTCCGGTTTGGGATTTTCCTCAGCTATTCCAATGTCATTTGAACACATCCAGGGAAGTGTATCAGCCAGGTCTGTAGCGGGAGGCTCCACATTCGACATGCCTTCGCGTATGAAGATGTGACTCAATCCATTTGACAACTCAGTAGCATGTACAGAAGCTACTACAGAGTCAATAAATTCTTCATTCACACGAATGTCTTGCAGTGTTTCAATCCTCTTCTCCAGCTGTGTTATCCTCAAAGAAAGTTGCTCACACTCAGTGCAGCTCACTGATACTGCAGGGTTAGGAGACATCGTTCCACTAGTTCTCCGATGGAAATCAACTAAATTTATCAAAAAATATATTCGTTCCAGTGATTTATAAGTGACCAGGAGTCCTTGTTCCTAAATTTCTTGCCGGTAAAGATAAGAAAAAAGAAGAAAAAAAGAAGAAAAATGCAAGCAGAAAGGAGAGCAGAGCAGGAAGCGTCCGCACGGCAGCAAAGCAGGAAGCAGAAAAAGCTTTACCACGACTGGAAGCCGGCGTTTACTGGGACTATGAAAGTAACCAAGTAAACATACACTTTTGCACCGACAAGGCTGGTGTATTTTAGCAGAAACTACTGTTATGCTGCCCATGGTAACAAGCAACACTGTTTAACAAACCGAATGAAAACAGTTATGGGCTCATTTAGGCAGCACAGTTGACTTACTTGTCGAGGAAACAGCTGCAACTACAGTTTCCCCTTTAAAATCTTTCTCCTTCTTGAGGTCCATCCACCTGGGGAAGGCTAGCACGATGTTGAGCCTCCTTTTTTAATATCATCTGGTCTCGCTGCCTTTCAAGTTCCCCTTTTTGCTCTTGTGACAATGGCAAAATGGCTCCCATGCTGCTGCTGCATATGCATGGTCCAGCATTTTTGTTAATAACAATTTAACAGGTTTTCAAACGTGCCGGGGTAGTAAGCCTCTCTCATTTATCTCCTACATCTGAATGACTGTGCTCTGGCTCGCAGGGATTCCATGTTGGTGCTATTTGCCCCCTGCCAGCAGCCGTAGTTGCAAAATGGCAGGCTGTCATGGCGCTGACCTACCGGCTTGCCCTTCATATGTACAAAACAAAGATTTTTCATTTACATGAATGTGTCAGACCATTAGTGGGGGTCATATTAAACTAATGTAACACATATTTAGATCCAGACATTGATTTTGGCCAGTAAACAGCAGAACATCTAACACAATGTCGAGTTGAGTGATGACAATTTTATGATTAATTGAATTAAAAATCTGACTTTTCACTATTTTGTTATTATTTTTAGTACATTTCATCTGATGTTGTGATCTTTTTTTCTGACCACAATGCTATCCATCGCGTCAGAGCTTCAGTGATGGATAGCGCTAGCTAACACTCCATACAGACCTCTTGGCTCTGCCTTGTTACCTCCAGTTACAAAACAGTATTTAATGAATTGGATTGTTCTTGCACAATTTTTTTTTTTTTTTTTTTGCTTTTTAGGAGGGGTTGGGATAACTGTTTTTAATAATTTTTTATAACTTTCACAGGCTAGCTGTGTGATTGTATAAGTTTAGTTTCTTTTTCTTTTCGTTTTGCTTTTTTGGTTTCTGGTGAAATGCTGTTTCATTTTGCCTGCACTACTGTGGTATGAAGCTAAATGATGATAAAGCTTGATTTGATCTGATTGATTTGATTTGATCAAGATACAGTGTTCGGTTATGTTTCTTTACTAAAACTGATTGTCCAGAATATGCATCCAGCAACTTTAGGTTAGAAAAGGTTTTTATTAAATGATTTTATGTTATCCTGTTTTTTTTTTTATTATTATTATTTTGATTTTTTAACGTATATACAGTATTTACTGATATAACGCACTGTGGACCTGTTATATGATGCACTGTATATTTATACATTAGCCACAGAAAATCATCAACTTCCATCTGACCCGGTATGGAAGTCATTGGATGTATTTGCACGTTCCTTTGGCACATTTAAGCCAGATGCCCGTCCTGACGCAACCCTTTGCATTTATCCGGGCTTGGGACCGAACCTCAGAAATCACTGGCTTCTGTCCTCCCTCGGGGCTGCAGATGCACTGTATATTTACAGTACCAGGTAAAAGTCTGGACCCATTCTCCCATTAAGTTTGATGTAAAAGTGGGTCCAGTCTTCAATGTGGGTGTGTAACTGTGTGTGTAAATTATGTTATAAATTGCATTGTGGATGCTTCATAAAGTGAATTTAAATTAGGCAATGCATTGAATAATGCACAATTGAAAATTGAAATGTATAGAAAACGCTTTACAAAAGTTTGTACTTTTTTTTATATTGAATCTCCTTTACCTTTTTATTTATGATTAAATACATAAAATTAATGGCTTCATGTAGCTACAAAATGTCAGAGCTGTGGTCTAAAATGTCTCTGTGTGTCTAATGTGGTTGACAGGGTCATTTTGATTAGCATTAGTTCTTGTTCCACTGAGGTTTGAAGACGCTGGCTCATTAGCATTTTAACTCACGTTTGAATAGGTGACAATTTGCCCCTTTAGGCTCTTATCACAGCAGCAAGATTGAGCTCATTAGCTTGTTAGCATGAACTTCCACTATGGGAGCTATATGGCATTGGACAATGTTTCATTACTGAAATGCAATGACACTTGTTAACTTATTTGCATAACCTCCTATTAGATGGATGGTGGGTGTAATGCATTAGCCCATGTTACTGTACAAGAAAGGTTTGTTTTAACTTGTTAGCATGATAAACAGATGTGTGAGTGGCATTAGCCTATTTCAGAGCATTGATACGGGCTAGCTCTGATGAACTATTTATAATCTTCAGTGTATGTGTGAGTAGGAGAATGTGTTTCCTTATTAAAGCCCATTTTCAATTTCAGTGACTCACTGTCAGGTTGTAAATGGCTAGGTCAGCTGGCTGGAGATCTGCCGTTAAGCATGGTGCTGACATCCACACAAAACATCATTACATAGATCCAGACTAAGAAGAGATGTCCTTACTTTCTGCATCATACGAAGGAAAAAAAAATCTGACTCAGTTGGAAAATTTAGAAGAATAAAATAAAACAAAAATAATGATAGTAGAACACCAATATAATCCCTTTAATTGGAATACTAACAATGGCTCTGCTAATAACAAAAGAAGACTGAGAATCACAGTTTGAAGAAAACTTAAAAGAATTCCTTTCATTTTAATTCGATTAGCATTTTCATTCTTTGTTGTATTCATACAACATGGGAGTATTTTGTTGTTTTTCTTTTATTTATTTATTTTTTTTGCATCTCCCTTTTTTGTAGTTCTCACTTATATCTTCAAAGATCAAAGGCTTCTACTGGCTTTTCTCTTCTAGTTTTTCTCCTTCAAGCATTGTTTGCCTCCCAGGACTGCAGCCGCACAAGTTCTGTGCTATTGCCAAATTTGGGGCGAAAGGGGAATTAACTATTCCAGGACTCATTTGACATCAAAAAGGGAAATATCCACTGAGGGCACAGATAAAAGAGGTGGCCCACCCTGACCGATAGCTACTTATAATATAATGTATGTGTGTTTCTTTTTTATATTTGAAAGCCTGGTTGCCACTGGGATGGCTGAGCTTGCTCTTTGCCTTTCTTTACAGGCGATAGACACTTACATCACAGCTGGAAATGGACCTTAAATCTCTCCTGGATCATTAAAACATATTTGCAGAAAGTTTTCCCTGAAATACCAATGGTATATGTGTAATAATAATAATAATAATAATAATAATAATAATAATAATAATAATACATATTATTTGCTGGCATCTTTCAAGTCACCCAAGGACACCTTACAGTTAATAAAAGCATAAAATAACAACATTGGACAATATTAAAACAAAGCATCAACCTAAAAACCTGTGTAGTGCAGATTGAACAGGTGGGTTTTGAGTTTAGCTTTGAATGTTGGGATGGAGTCTGATGGACTTATATGTGGGGGAGGGAGTTCCATAATCTGAGTGCTGAGTAGCTTAAGGCTCGGGCACCCATGATACTGAGGGGTGATTACAGTAGTAGATGCAGGAAGTGACAAATGAATGTATCAGGATTTCGGTGCTGGATTGGGACAACAAAGGACGGAGTCT
This sequence comes from Melanotaenia boesemani, assembly GCF_017639745.1. Classification (NCBI taxonomy): domain Eukaryota; kingdom Metazoa; phylum Chordata; class Actinopteri; order Atheriniformes; family Melanotaeniidae; genus Melanotaenia; species Melanotaenia boesemani. The sequence goes on from NC_055697.1 coordinate 5,165,866, forward strand.
AGAGATGTTGTGGAGATAGAAGAAGGCAGTCACAACTCCTCAAACTTGGTGGGTATTTTAGGAAATAAAGTTAATAATTTTGTGGCCTCAAAGAAAGTCAGAAGAAGAATGCGGCAATCATGCTTTAAAAATATCAACACTATAACTTTGGGATGAGTTTGTTTTGTCTATACGCTGAACTATTGACAGTAACAGAAATTTTGACAGACACAGCTATGACCTTCAAAGTTTGGACACGCGAGGACCTGACAGTGTATTAATTGGATCTTGTGATTTGTTGCGTTTTTTGTTAAATTATATGATTTCCACATGCATACCAAGACAGAGTAATGTTTTTTACTTCATCTCACACTGGTTTTTACTATAACCTCAAAAGTACAATGGATATTGTCAATCAGATAAATAAGAAAATCTCTTGAGAGAAATTATAATTCAATCAAAACTAACTAATCCATCATCTGATCATCTGATCTTGTTTAATTTATAATTTTGTTCATATAAGGCAGTTCTCTAAAGTAAAAAGCCTAAAAAAATATTAGCTGTGGATATCAATGGATTGCAATGAATCTTCTCTTCAATCCAGTCCCACTTCCTGAGCATGCATGGGGTGATACTATAGAGGAAAAAACTCCCCTTTAACATGAAGGACCACTTTCCAACAGGAGCAGAACCAGGAGGTGGCATTCTGCCTCTGTAATGGTAGTAATCTACCAACCACATCAGCTAGTGGTCAAAAATGTTCATTTCGAGCCCTGGTTGCATTATCAAAAAAACTGGAATTATGCTTCAAGGTTCCCTCAAAGAGATTAGGTTGGAAACCATATCAGCTTGTTTCTTTTCATTTTGTCACTTAAAATGAATATCAGTATAATTAAACTTACCGTGAGTCTTAATACCCCATTTTGTCATCCTTTGATTAAAAGTACACCTTTTCAGGAGTTCAAATTTCTTTTTAAGTGACGAGAGCAGAGGCATTACCTGTCTATAGCGGGGATATGAAATCTCCGTGGAGACAGACAGCATAATGCAGATGTCTTAATAAAAACTTTATTAAGATGGAAGATAATTACTGTGTCCTTAACGATGCACTCGCTGTGATTTAAATAATTGAGGTGCTCAACTTTTGATGTGTTTATACTGTAATAATTTCATCATGCAGACTTCATCTGAGATAGATTGGCTTCAGCACATGATGGATGTGTGTGTGTGTGTAAGAAAAAGAGAGAGGGAGAGTAAGGTAAATAAAGTGACAGTGTTAATATATTTCTTTAAGAATGCAGCCTTTTTATTTGGGTTTATAGTTTCAGCTTCTCGCGATCTGGATGTTAATGTTTGGTTAACCACCTTGCTCCAAGCATTACTTAACCCTCTCCAGTTCGTTACTAAATTCAGTATTTAATTTCAATTAAAGCAGAGATTTTATCCTTCTTATGATTCATTGTGAAATTATTGGGTAATACAATAAATATCTAAAACTATACCGAGATTGTTGAATGATAACCTTCTAGTTTGAGGTTAAAAAACTAATTGTGTGTATTATTCAACTATACACCTTGCATCTATGACACCAAGAATTGGGGAATCTGTGAAGGCAAGTGTGAGGGTTGCTGTCAAAATTTTTCTTAACAAAGACATGACAAGTCTTTAATTCTGATCATAAGGTTAACAGTCAGTAGTCTGAGGAGTCTCCCCCTCATCAAATGGCATGCTCGCCTTTATATACTAAAAACACTATCAGAAAACAAGAGTCTAGATTACCTGTGTTATTAAAAGCTTGCCAGCTGCAGTGTTACACAGTGTTACTGCAGCAGAGGCTTGGCTGAGGAGGATCCACATATGTTTGTGTTGTTGTGCATTTCAACTATAATTTTCTTTCTCCTTTGCTGTGTGGATTTTGTGTGTGTGTGCATGTAAGGGTTTGTGGTTAGAACACAGCTGTTGGAGCTGGGCCAGTGTCATGTGGATCTTAACTAGCCTTTAGGTTACTTTGGCTCTAACACTAACCAGGTCGAAGCTCAGAACTCGCTTAAAGCCTTCACCTGGTTCCACACACAACCTTACACATGTATGCTCACACACAAACACACTCTCATACAAATTTTACTTCTGTTTTTCTTTTCCTTCTTCTGCCTTCACTCCTTCTTCTCCTGTTATACTCACATAAAAATAAATCTACTAAAAGCTGAGTGTATTATTTTCCTTTCTCGTTTGCCTCCCCCACACATGTCATGAACACATGCCAAAACACATTGCATGTTGCCACAATCAAAATGCAAATCCGCCTGCTTCTTGACTCCTTACTGCACCTTTTTTTCTATTTATTATTTATCTTTCCATTGACTTCATTAGAGAGGAAGCAGAACCTGGGTGACAGCATTAATTACAGGTGTGCGCACACACACTGGGAGCAATTTTTTCTCCTGAGTAGACCTAATCATCATCAATATCCTCGTCATTGCTGCCACCATCCACCCCCACCAGGCCGTCAAACTGGAAGCAGATGAGGTGCTTTAGACAACATAAATGTATAAGTCAACAGCCAGACAGATGTAAAACTGAGACTTTCCTTCAAGACGTGAAAGGGTTAAAGCAAAGAAAATTGAGGGGCAAGATAGTGGGTGATGAAGGAGTGTTGTATCTGTGTTGGGGTGGGGGTTATTGTAGGGGAATAATTGCCTGGAGACGGAGCAGAAATAAGCTCTAATGGTCAGTAATCCAAGCCTGGAGAGGGCCTCTCCACAGTGCTCCACTGAATGCCAGTAATGGGCTTCCAGCTCTGTCACTTACATATGCATAGATCTTTCTCCATTAAAGCTGGTTTGAATGACAAATATGGGTGAATGTAAAAAATGATAAAAAAAAAAAGAAGCGGAGGTAAAAAGAGAAAGCGAGAGGGTGCTGGAAGATTTTCTCTTAGCTGGCAGTAATTTGGCAGCCGATCAGGCCCCTATCCTTAAATCTCATTAGCCCATTGTTCGCATGATGCCGCCTGGTGAAGCACAGGGGCAAGAGATGCAGCTTGAAGTGGCTAGATGGTGATTTGAACCTGGCACTTCTGTATTTTTATCTGTCTGTGGACGTCTTCATGTAACTAAAAGAAATATATAAAAATATTACGTTGATTAGTACTGACAAATCCTTCTACTTTCGTATATATTGCACTTTAATCAACATACATAAAAAAGAGAAAACAAAATGTAAATGTATGCAGAGTTAGCATTACAGCTAATTTACTCCTAAATCTACTAGTCACAGGGAGGATGGGGGCAATGCCCAGAAATGAGCAGACTCTGGTTGTGGCTCCACTTTTAATTGAAAACCTTCATCATGGCAAATAGAGTCTGGTTAATTTACAAACATTTAATTTTGATGGGGACTTCAACCTCACAATTAATCCATACGTAATTTTTTACCCATGTAAGGGTGCTGGAGGAATTTGAGTTTCTTATAATGTAAATAAATGTGTGTGTGCCCACACTTTGTGTCACTTTTTTTCTGTTTAATAGGAACTGAGTTGTGTTTGCATGTCAGTTACAATTGCTCTGCATATTGGGTATCATGTACACCAAATGGATGTGACAAACCAGCGACGATGAGAGGAACCCTACTGGGTCTCCTCACGTCACCAATGACTAAACATCACGTAAATAGACCGCAAGGACAGCTTTCAACTGTTGCTAAAGATGTAAATACAGAAGACAGAGATCACTAGTGCAGAATGACACTGACATTTTAAAGCTAGCCATTAGCTTTCTGTTGTCACATGCAACAATCAGTCACCAATGGATGGGAAACTGGCTCTAAAAGTTAAATAGGTAAAAAAAAAAAAAAAAGAAAAAAAAAAGTCAATGGAGATTGACATTTGAAAGACTGGACACACATGGAAAATACAAGAGAGACCAACATTGGGGTTGGGCAGTATGGCCGGTTATCTTTATCTGGTTATCTTGCTGCATCACTTTCTTCTTTTTTGTCGTGGGCAGTACTTCTCGCAAACACATCTGCAAGTGACATCTGAGTGCCCTCCAGCTTTTCCAGTTTTATCTACATATTTGGAGTGTGCTTATCTTAGTTTAGTATGTTCTTGGTGTTCCTATGTTAGCCACTGCTGGCAACAATTTTCACTGTTTGGTCCATGTACAACCTTTTAAAACTGAAGTATCGGCAGACGATGGATGCAGTTCCTTTTTTCTAAGTCATCATCCTCGACTTCAACATCTGCTAAACCATCACCTTCTGAACTTTCTCCATCTATATTTTTCCCGCTCAGCACCTCCAATAACACAGCAGGTTTTAGAGTAATTCATATTATAAGAAAAATACAAACTGCTTGTCAGTATGAACCAACCGTGAAGCACTGCCTTCACAAATGCTTCAGGTGTTCCAGAATGACAACTGTTTGGTTTATGAGAGACCTTATATTCTGGACTCTGTACTTGGTATTCATAGGCTAATTATAGGCCGGGCAAGTTCTTTGCTGACAGAGATGGTTGAGAACCTAAGTCAAAGTTCTGAGAAACGAAAGAAAGTTTCTATTTCCTTCTTGAACCCAAAACAAAAAGTAAAGTAGGACAGGAAGTGAGATGAATAAAAGCAGGGTGTGGGTTTTTGTCTGAATGAGGGGGTGTTACTGAAGGAGGGACCGAGAGGTGTATTGAGGCCAGCGATGGGGGAGGGCATAGGGACAGAGGAGCCATCATGACGGGAAGCACTCCCCAGCCTCCTCATCGTCCTCTTCCTTCTGAGCTGCCAGATGGCACACACTTAAACCCCCAGTGGAGGAAGCAGCAGCCACACATATGCATATCTGAAGAAGAGCATTGTCAGTTACGCACGTGCACCCCCCCAAAAAAATAAAAAAAAATAAATAAATAAAAACATATTTAGCCAAAGAGCTTTCCCAGTTAACTTTCTCTCACCTGATTGGCTCTAAATCACCTTCTTTATGTTCTTAAAACAAATTGTTTTCCACTGCAGGAGCCTGTTATTTTCCATCAGTATGTTTTTAACAAAAGACACACCAGCGTACTTCCTCCCTGATATGGGATTTGTCACATTAAGGGGATTCAGGGACACTTAGGAAATGCATCAATTTGTGACATTTTTGTCGCTTTCTGTCTTAGAACTATTTCCAGACCAAATGTGTGACTCTTTGAAACCATAAACAGGGAAGTTTGCTCCAAGCTTGGATTCTGTATGTGTGGTGTGTTGTTGTGAAGTGCAGGAGTTCAAGGACATACAAGTCCTTATGTGCAGGAATGAATGTACTTTGGTTTGCAAGATAAAGCGCTTCACATTTCACTATAGCTTCTCTAAGTGCTGCGACTCTAATAGGACAAATGGGTTCATATAATATAAATATCAGATTTTGAATGACATGGCTTTGTTTTCTTTTGTGTGTGCATGTGCATGTGATATCCAAACAGAGGTAAAACACAAATATCTTCATGAAATGTGTCACATACATCACATACACAGGCCACACATCTATAGTGTCACACATGCAAGTTCGCATATCTTTGTTTTTCTATATTTTTGGACACACACACACACAGATACACACAGAACACAAGCAGTAATAGATATCCAATAGCTCGGAGCTGTGGAAGGGTCCTGCTACATCTGTCAGCGCTGCCTGGCAAAGGCGCTGCGAGTTCAGATGCTATCGCCACAAACGACTGCATCAAAAGATTTAGTGTCCCAGCCATCCCTCCCACCCCGAGGTGAGCTGTGTGGCGCAGTCCGCTGGGCAACACAACAAGAAGGAGGGGAGGGGTACAGAAAGAAAGACGGCAGGCGGAGGACAGATAAGAAGGAAGCGACAGCAATATCAGCTAGAAGGGGGGGAGTTGAGGTGGACGACAACAGTTAAGAGAGGGCAGAATGAGAAGAGGTGGTGGAAGGAAGGAAAAAAGGAACAGTGTGACTCTCCTTTCACCTCTTTATAAGCAGCACTTCAGAGACTGAGCTCAGGAGTGTACATTGGAAGTCCCACTATTGTGTCAGACATCTAACATTAATACCAGTTTTGTCTGCTGGTTAAAAAGGCTGGATAGAGCTGAATCCATTTGATATAATTTAAGTATTTATATATAATATAATTTAAATTATATTTAATTTAAATTAAATATAATTTAAGCCTGTTATATGTATCCACATTTCCAAAGAAGGGACATATGCTAATGTCATGTATAAGCAGGGCCTTTTAACAAGCTGCTAAACCAAATTAGTGTGCTGAGCTAAAGTGTTATTTGCTGCCTATTTATGAATGTGGGAGAAAAAACATTTGAATACAGAGACAAAAAGAAACATCTCTTCCAGTGAAGGAGAAAAAGAAATGTAACTTGTGGTACTAAAAACTTCATCAAATGAGGTTTAAGTGGAGTTCCTCCAGGGTCTGTGGGAAGACAACAGAAGGGAAAATGAGGAATACAAACTATTTCTAACACCCAAATTCTATCTGGAAATTCATTGGTCACTTTATTAAGTCTACTTTGCAGGAATGTACCCCCCCCTTTTTTTTAGAACTGCCTTAACTTTTGGTATCATAGATTCAACATGGTGTTGGAAACATTCCTGAGATTTTGTTCCACATGTCAGGAATGAAGCAGGGATCCCCAACTCCGGTCCTCTAGGTCCACTGTCCTCCAGACATTCAAAGTTTCCCTGCTTCAACACACCTGACTCAAATTAATGGCTCATTAGCAGACTTGTGCAGAGCTTGTCAGAGAGCTGTTTAATTTGAATCAGGTGTGTTGCAGGAGGGAGACATCTAGGACCTGCAGGATAACAAATTACTCCCTGGTCCTCCTGCAGGGCCTTGAGGACCAGGGTTGGGGACCACTGGATTAGAGGACCAAAGTGCAGGCTTACGAGGCAGGAGGCAGACTAGTGCAGGAACAAGATTTTAATGAAGGTACAAGACTATAGGCAAAAAGACTAGAATAAATTGGCAAGATGAAAAAGAAATTATTGCATATAAAGAAATTGAATATTTTGTACACACACACACAGACTAGTGATGAGCAGGTGAAGTGAATGACCAAATCAAACCAAGTATATAACCAAGTAACCAGGTATATTAATGAACAGGAAGCATTAAGCAAAATAGAATACACATGGGAAAGAGCCACAAAATAAGACAAGGAAACAAGAATTAAACTCAAGACTACAAAACATAAACCAAAAACTTAGATCATGACAGTACACCCCCACAAGGGACGGCCGAAGGTGCCAAGGAACTATCCTCCACACCGTTACACCACGAGCAGCCCAACCTGTAGATACAAGGCAGGATGGAAGCATCCAAACTGTTTACATTTTATATAGAGGATGCAAAAGTCATAATGCTGAGAAAGCACTGATAAACATTGTGATGTGGCTCAAAGGACGTTTTTTCATTATCAAGTGTTTGTGCAGCAATGATTTATACCATAAAATACAAGAGCTTCCTAAGTAAACATTGTTTTGAAATTTTTTTTCAATAAAATAAAAGTAAATAATCAGTAAATTTACTTAAAATCTAATCTCACATTTATCACCCTTCTCCTGACCAGTGCTCCATCCATCAGAAATGTTCAGAAACAGACTTTTTCTAGGGGCATGGCTGAGTTCATGTAGTTTAGGTGCCTCAGGCTTAGCAGGTATAATAATTTGGCTAAATATGAGTAGATTTTAATGCTTAAAATTAGTGTGAAGTCTATCCATTTATTCTCTCTGCCTGTTTTATCCAATCCAGGCTTGTTAGGCTGAAGCCCATCCAAGCTACAATCAGGGAAGTATGGGGTACATGCTGGATGAGTCACCAGTCCATCACAGTCCTTTAAAGCAAAACAGGATTTTAATCAAATAAAGATTAAACATGACTGATGTAGCAGTAGGTAGATGATCTTTGGTACACTGCCAGCCCTTCCTATGTTCTACTATGCTGACACCTCTTATTATGAAAAAAGGAACACTAGAGGTTGTGTTGAAGAGTTAAAAGATTTTCAAAGTTTGTGTAGGTGAAACAATATGACTGCAACTTCGGGAGCAACTATTGCTGAGAAGCCATCTCTGAAGTACTTTTTGAATGTTTACTTTCAAGGTACTCATAGCAGAAAGTGTTATGTCATGTCTGCTTTTCTAAAGCAGCGAGTCTCTGGGATAGAATATGGTATAAAACAGATTTTTTCTTTTGTGTAGATTCATACATGCTGGTTAGATGTGCCATTAAATGTGTTTTAGTCTGGCTTGAGGACTGTGACGTGTATTTGGAGTGTGTGAGTGTGTATGTTGAGGGGAGGCAATGGATGGGGAGGTGTGAGAGGGAAAAAGGTTCATATTACTCTCCCTGTGGGTCAGCTGCTAATCACAACTCTCCAGAGACCCTGCTTCTTCACATCCTCACCCGAATACTCCCTCAACTTGCACACACACACACACACACACATTAGAGACACTGATTCCTGTGCTCTTGAATAACCTCACCAGGGGCGAGTGACGAAGACGGAATGGAGGGAGGGAGAAGGGGGAAATGGGGCAAAATCATCCTCTTTATTTAGAAGGGAGGAGAGAGAGTGAGTTTGCCTTTTGAAATCTTCCTTGCTTAACCGCCGCACAGCTACGGGGCTGTCGGCTTGTCGAGGATTTCTCCTGGATGTGTGTGTGTGTGTGTGTGTGTTAAAAGACCCTCCCGTGGTGTAAGAGAGAGCGAGAGAGTAAGAGAAAGAGAGAGAGAGCGCGGCAGCCCTGATTAAATGCTGAAGCCGTCATGCCTGCGAGCCAGCCAGGAGATTAATATCGGCGTAACCTGTTACTTAATTCATTATGGGGATACAGGCTAATTTGATTTGATATTATTTTAATAAAGTTCTGTGATATCCAAGATTGTTTCAGGCTATCAAAATAATTTTCCAGTTATTACAGTTCGTCAGGCAGGTCCCTTTGATAGCACTAGTTGGCCAGGCCTGTCCTGAATACATTACAACCCCCCACTCCATTTCCATATGCACACACTTTTTCCTGGAAATGACTTGGCACACACACACATACACACATTCTCCTGTTGAATTCTTCGTCCAATCTCTTAATTTTGCGTTTTTCTGCTTTCCTCCACAATGATTTACATTTGAATGCATACATTTGGAAGACAAAGAACTGAGTGAAATAGAGGAAAGCAAAAAATTAGCACAGAGTAGCAGTGATGGTCTGATCCCAGGAGCAGCAGGTGGGGGAAGCAAGTCATTACAACTTGAGCCCTTGAGCAAGGCCTTTACATCCCATCTGCTTTGGTTGAATTGTGCTGTCAGAAAAAGTGTTGGGAAAAAGAAAAGAAAAACTCTAAATCTACCTCCTCAACAGGTAAAAGAACTTCAGTCTTTTTTTTATTAAAAAATTAAAATTAAAAATTAAAATTTATATTTTAGAAAACTTTTTATTTATTTATTTATTTATGTATCTTGAGGTGGGAAGTTTTTATACCAGAAAACGTGTGCTTACTACAAAATATTTCCATTTTATTGTATTTGGTTGTTATTTTTCATAGTAAATAGGAACCACATTTGCACCTGCGCCCATAAATCGACACTATTCAACTCAAGGTCCTTTAAGGAACAGTGTCCTGCAGGGTTTGATGTTTCCCTGCTTCAACACACCTCACTCAAATTAATGGCTAATTGTACAGAAATTCACAATAAGCTGTTGTATCCCTGTAACTTAAATTGGACGTATTGGAGCAAAGAAGCATCTAAAACCTGTAAGACAGTGGCCCTCAAGAGCTGGAGTTGAATAGCCACAGATCAGGGATCATCCACTCCATACCTCTTGGGACAATGTCTTGCAGGGTTACTATGCTGCATCACAACTGGTTCAAATTAAATGGTTATCCAACAGCTTGTTGTCAAGTTCTGCACAAGCTTCTTAATGACCCATTATTTGAATCAGGTGTGTTTCTGCCAGGAAACGTTGAAAACCTGCAGGGCACTGGCACTATACATTTCAGCTTAACAAGATCATTTATTAAACTGCCTTTATTGCTAGCCCTATATCCATGAAACCTGGTGGTGCTTGATATTTATTATCTAATATGCATATCTTTGGTGATTTTGGTAGAAAATGTTCCAGCCACTCTTTGTTCTACAAGTATACAAACATTTAGTCATATTTTGTCAAGCTTCATCTACTATCTGTTGGTTAACCAATTTAAAACATTCCTGAGCTGTAGAATAATAAAGAACGTACACAAACTGCAGACCTTGGGTGAAAGATTAATTTGGGATGATGTTCTGCTTACATGTCTCCTTCTAAGGTTCATTAGTAAAAGCAGTTTTAAATGTTACTTAAAGTAAACTGTGTTATTTTCCCCAATTTTATTTTTGTTTACATTTGGCAAAACAAATCAAATAAAATGGTTAAAAACATGTTTAAAAGTGGACATATGCAAAAATTTTCTAAGTGCTTAGAAGTGTCTCTTGTGGTCACTAACAGACCCAAAACTCCTATAAAAAAACAACCCTGGGACACAGTTAGGGTATATCTGAATTTGATATTCAGTTTTAAGAAAAAAAGAAGTAATTTCTCCCCAGTCATGACATCTAACCTGGGGCATAAACTTCCCCAGCTGGTCTTTAACTCTGCCCATGCCTTTACTTGATTTGCTCGCCCCACCGTCTTCAGGCAGCAGAGCAGTAGGAACAAAGAAGGCTGCAAACTGAAACTGTTCTGTGGCCGACTGTAGTGAAGAGCCTACGTCACTATGTAAACTGCCAGAATCTGAGGAATTACAAGCTACCTGGATCCACTTATATTTAAGGGAAACACTACAGTAAATACATGTTGGACTACGGCAATCACTTCAAAGCGGACTGCTTTACGAAACCTGGACAAGTCAACCAGGAATCTTCAACAAATTACTGCAAAAAGAGGCTCAGCTTCAGAGGCTGTGGACTAACTTCAGACCAGAAGAATCTAAGTATCTGGTAAATTGTTCATGGATGGTAATTATAATTGGTAATTATTTATATATTGGACATGTTAAATACCTAATGCTAACAGCTAACGTTGACGCTAGCACTCTTTTATGAAGCTATTATGTTTTCTCTGAACGCTTCTTGGCTTCATGTCTTCATTACTAAGTGATGTTTACGTAAACAGTATAGTCTGTAAATCTCACTCCTCACTGTAGAAACTCTGTGTTAGTCACCTGCTAGCTGTTAACCATCTATCTGTAGCTGTTTGTTTAGCCATGTCGGTGATGGAGAATGCTGGACTGAAACTGTGTTAATGGCCAAACATAAATGTAAATAAACCTGAAAACACACCGACAGACCATCCATGGCCAGATGTAATCACAGATCATTCAGGGTTTGAATTACACAGGGATTTTGGGGTGGCCTTATTTACTGTTGTATATTGCAATTCTCAGGTCATGTGCAGTGTACATATATATTAGTACATGGCAGAGGTCAAAAATATTTAACTACTCCTATGAGGCTGATATAACCAGAAACATGTCTTATAGAGTGTTAAAAAAAGCATCAAATTATTAATTGTTATTATCATTATATATATATATATATATTTTTTTTTTTTTTTTTTTTTTATTTATTTATTTTTTTTTTTATTTATTTATTTATTTATTTATTTTAAACCTATCCTGTCCAGCATCATAGCAAGCAAAATGATAATCTGGTTGCTGTGTCGTGCTGAACAAATTTGCTCTGCCGAGGGGAGGCCTATGGGTAAGGCTCCTCTTGATAATCTGATTCATTTATTTACTTATTTACTTTGAATCATGGAATCTATGTAATCTTGCTGGACCTGACCGGAGGGGATTGAAAACGATGGAAAATAGCAAAAAGAAGCAAAAGGGAAAGAAGAAAGGAAGGGAATAAGGAGTGATCAGTGATGAAGAGGGGTGAGTGAGATCGTACAAATGTGACCATGCCTCTACGGAGGTCAGAGACAAACCAGGGCAGCCCGGAGACCCGGGCCCTCAACAGCATCCCCGTAGCACGAACCCAAGCTACCCCACCCTGAAGATGACTCCAGCCCCACCCAAAGGGCGGCAGAGGAGAGCCCCAGCAAGAGCCGCTCGTGGTCTTGGGACCAGGGACCAGCCACCCAGGGCAGCCCAAGCAAAGGACCCAAGGCCCCAAGAGCCCAATGGCAGAGGGCCCGCACCATGCCTAGGAGGACCAGGACCCCCCAGACAACCACCCGGCGTAGGCCAGCACACACCCCAATGTTCCAGCCGCACATCCCGGGAACCAGGGCGCCATCGACCCCCCTCCCCCACCCTCCACCTACTCCAATCTTCACCCCATATAACCCTACACTCAAAATCCCTCCCCTGTGCCGTACCCACAAGCACTCACTCTCTGTCACGTCACACATAACCCACCCACCATGCCCCATGAGGGACACCCCAGGCGGACCAGAGGACAGCAAGCTCAAAAAAAAAGCATCAAATTAAGTATTTATACTACTCAAAGCACACAACAAACACTGCTGTTGTTCATGGTGAAGAAATAAACTCACCATGTTTGGAAAATTATGACAAATGCTGTTCTTTTAATTTAATAAATATCAGGAACCTTGTGGAAAATCAAACACAACCTAAAGTGGACTGTTTTTAGAGCTCCCCTGTAATTCCGACCCTCTTTAAATATATTTTAGCTCAACATCAACCAGTCTTTCATTTAATAAGGCTTTGTTGTCACATCAGGGTGTTTAACATCTATAATCTCCATGTTTATCTTTCAGACTACCTAGTTGTCCCGAACATTAACAGATGTCTAATCGTTCCCACACCAGCAGCATCAGCTGCAGACCTGATTAACAGAATTCATTTCCTGAAGTCCAAGAAAAGCCAAACTTCAGTAAGTTTCACCAGCGTTTTATTGCCACTTTAAAAAAGTCATAAAGAAACACCTTGCATTTACACAACATTAATATTACATACAGATTGTATATATATATATATATATATATATGTATTTGTTTGTGTGTGTGTGTGTGTGTGTGTGTGTGTGTGTGTGTGTGTGTGTGTGTGTGTGTGTGTGTGCGTGTGTGAATGTTCTTGAATTTGTGTAAAAGCTGCATCAGGAAAATCTGCTTGTTTTGCTGATATAGTTTAATATTTAAAGCTACTCACACAATGTTAGGGATACTCTAGTGTTTGTATGATGTCATTATTAACCTGAAACCATCATTTACCTTTACAGGTGATCTTTATTTGACCCTCTTTAAAGTTCTGAATGCACATGTCCAACTGTTAGATTTGTATTTATTCTACAACATGCTGTTCTCTAACAAGATGATTCACCACGAAAGAAATGTCTGAAACATGAATGAAGCTCTAAATGTTCTGGTCCAATGACAACTTGTATCTAAACAGTCCTCTTCATTATCCTCTTCACATTTAGACACCATCAGACCCAGACCACATACAACACATGACAAGTAATTTATGTTGTGGTATAATCACCACTGTTATTAGATTTTATTTCAAAAAATAGTTTGAGATGAAGGAATTACCATCACTTGATTCTTCAGAAATATCCTACATTCATGACCAGTTGTATGAACTTAAACTGTAGAAACTAAATCTACCAGCAGTGGTGGGTAAACCACAACATAACTAGTCATGTTAGGTGGGGTTTTAGTCTGATGATGTCCAAATGTGAAGAGGATGATGAAGATGACTGTTTGGATAGAAGCTGTCATATGAGTATCATGAGTAACAATGAATAACGTGTTTTTTTATAAAAAAAAATAAAATAAAATTTGCATCAGTGGATTCATTTTCACAGCCCTAATAAAACTCCCAAATTTATTTGATGAATGCAGGCATTTATTTTTATTTTTTTTTAATCTGGCAACCCTCTGAAATGATCTTGGGACCCCATGGGGGTCAGGACTACAAGTTTGGGAAACATTGCATTCTTTGCATTTTTTTTCTTTTTGTATTTAAAATGGGACAATGCATATTAATTGTCATGAGGTTAACCATGTAAATATGCCAGATTTAGCTCTTCAATATTAGTATTACCAGTCTTCAAAATTTGTTTAAAGATGAATAATTAATTTAAAAAGATGTATACTGATTGGGATTTGTTTTATGGGGTTTCTGCAGTTTCATGCGTTGCACCGTGCATACGTAACGAGCTGTCACATACCCTCTTGTGTGCACACAGGCCAGTTATTTTAGATCCAGTTAGCAGTGTGCAAAGCTGATAACATCTTTGTCTAACTACATGGTCTTCACAATCTGTATCAACTGTAACCAGGGTATGTGTGGGTACATGGTATATACCCACTTTTAAACCCTAGTGATGCATACCATTCAGTTATACCTGTAAGCCTAATTGTCATTTTTTTCCCAGAGGTAGTGAAGCCATGACCCACCCTACTCTGCCTCTAACTGGCTAGTGCTCACTGCTTTACTGATTTAATTGGTTAACTTTAATTAGGCAAGAGAACTGATGAGTCATTCAGAGTTGGACTGTCGTGCTGAGAAAAGTACTGCGAACCGTTTACAACTTTACTTTAAAATTTTCATCTTTGGAATCATGATGAATACTTGATGAAGTGAGCAATTCAAACTAAAATTTGCTTTCACAGTTATAAATGACCTGTGAATGTGCGTCGCCCAGCAGCTCAGCTAATGTTAGCGATGCTACACTGGTGGAGTTAGCCAGCAGCTCTGTTAACATTAACGCGACACCTACGCCCGCTCCGTCCCCGACTCCCATCAGGAGGGATGCTCGAGGTAAGGAGATGCTACCTCTTCCACCACAGCCAAAGATGCTGATAAAACTTCGGATGAAGATGTCAAAAACAGTGAGTGGACCCTTTTTTATTGTTAGAGCTTGTAAATGCTGTTAATAAATGGTAAAGTGGTAAATGGTCCGTATTTATATAGCGCTTTACTGTAACTGGAACGATACCCAAAGCGCTTTACATCATATTTCACATACACCCATTCACACACACACGGCGGAAGCTGCCATGCAAGGCGCTCAACCACGACCCATCAGGAGCAATTAGGGGTTCGGTGTCTTGCCCAAGGACACCTCGACGTGAACCCGACTTGGCCGAGGATCGAACCGGCAACTCTTGGGTTACAAGACGACCGCTCTACCTTGCTGAGCCATGCCGCTCCTATAATAACATGTCAGGGCTCGACAGTCACGGATGTATAGTAGCTACATTTACATAGTGTGTAATTGACCGTTTGGGGTGAAAAATAAATAAAATGAATGACAACTTTACACATTAAATGGGTTGTTTTCATTGTTTCTCTCCTCATATTTATAGCCTGTAATTCAGTCATTTTTGTTGTTTTTCTTTTTTTGTTGTTTTGTTTTGTTTCGTTTTTTTTGACTGCCAAACAAAAGGAAGATTTTAAATCCAAGAATCCCTGATTGGGATCCAAAAAAAAAATTTTGGTAACTTTAGATAGGTTGCTATAGTAGGTTGCTAGTGGACACTGAGAACTTTTGTGCAATGGCAGAGTATCTGATCGAGAGGTTTGGGCGGATTCCTGGTCGGCTGTATAACTCTTGGCCCAGTGTCAAAAATAAATAATACAAATTAATAATTTATTTATATAAATAAATTAATGAATCAGTGGGTAAGTAAGAACAGGCCTACGCTTTAATCTAAACAGTTATCTGAGAAGAATCAATGATGTGCGAATCAATACTGAAATATCTATCTTCCATAACTAAACTTCCAGGTTAGGTAGGAACTATTACTTCTTCCACCTGCCATCGGTATATGCAAAACAAGACAGCAGTGCGCAGTTTACACTGACCAGTAATCAGTTCGATAAGCAGTGATGAGTGGATATATTCCTACCCGAAGGGTGGCAGAGGAAGGCCCCAGCCAGAGCCCCTTGTGGTCACAGAGTATAGCTCGGCAGTTGTCACCCTGGCCCGGCACTGCCCATCAAGGGCAGCCAGAGCGAAAGGCCCCAAGCCCCAAGAGCCCAGAGGTTGCCACCCAGCGCAGGCCAGCAGCTGAATGAAGTAACTAGTAACTGTAACTAGTTACTTTTTTCAGTAACTGGCACAACACTGGTGATAAATGAGCGCTCTAGGTTGTGTTTTTGCTGTTTTATTTTCAGTGCTGCCTTCTTCAGGGTGTGGCAGAAATGTCTAACATCCACCAACTTTTTGAAAAGTTCAGTAGCTCGAGCAATATGGACATTAATGCCTTAAAATCCTGCCATTTTTCCCCAATGGATAGGCAAGACTTGTTGTGCACCAATTATTTTACTGGACTACTTTTACTGGACCCATGCTGATGTAACAGGACAATTTTTGTTGCAGTATCACATAGTACTGGAGTACAGTATGGCTTCAAGAATAAATTACAACTGGTCTTTCCAATAGTTTTTTCAATGCTTTATAATATGTGTACGTATTTAGAAAGGAGACTTAGTATAATTCATATTTATTTGTCATGTTCCACCCAAGCAATGTCTGGTACCAATGGATTAAAAGCATTTTTTGGGGAAAGGGGAGAAAACACGACACAGAATGAAAACCATTAAAGATCTGCAAATAAAAGAATAACTGCAATATATACCGTGTATCAATACTTTCAGTAATTTAAGAATAATGATAGTAATTATACACAATTCTAGACAGTAATATTCAGCTACTGGTGTGTGCAATAAAGTCAATAGGTTTTAAAGCAGCAAATTACAGTGCAATGTCTTTGCTCATACCTTAAGCTTTTTCATGGTAACATTTACTATAAAATTGTATTGCCTGTGGTCATTATCCATCCTTTTCTACGATTTTCCTTTTTCTCTCCTTTCAAAATTGGAACCAATTTATGTAAAACACATAATTGGACCTAAAAACCCAGTCATTGAAGCAACCTATGGCAAGATGCATCCTGTGGCCAAAACATTGCAGTCTGACCCAGTTGGTGAGTTTGCTGGACTTTGGTGGCACAATGTTGGCTCCGTTGTCTGTGGTGATGAGACTTGTCTTCCTGCAAACCCCAACTGGCAAATTCTGGTCATAATCAAAAAGCTAGATTTCCATTGGTGTACGAGAAAAACACCGTCTCTAAATAACATGTCAGTCTTCCAAAATGTTTCGTAAATCTCTGAAATGGTGACTTGCGGTAAAATAGTTCAATTACTGAATTTGTTATTTCAGCCCAGGTTTTTTTCCTCAAATTCTGCTTGCTGTGTTCATATTCATCATGTCCATGGCTAAATAATCTGCAGTGGCCTCTGATATTTTTTTATTTTTGTAGTGTTGTTTTTGCTAATGCTAGAATTTAGGAACTCTTCATAAAGTCCTTTGTGATTATACTGCAGGTGGCAGCGAGGATTGCTTGCGTTTCCCCTGGTGGTTGCCACAAGTGTTTGGCATGTCTTGCAGAGTACTTGTGTTTGTAGCATGTCATCACTTTTGTAACTGAAATAGTACCACATATTCAATGTGCTGTTTTTTTTTGTTTGTTTGTTTTTTTCTATTTAGCAACAAGTTCTACATCTGCATTTTCAAGACTTATCTCAAAAACTTAAGCAATCATAACACTCACTCCACCTGCTCTATTGCTGCTGCAGTTTACATGAGGTCAAACATTCAGGACAGTAGAAGTCTATTTGATTGGCCATTGGCGCACACAGTATATGAAAGCGCTGCAGTGAATGGAACATTGTGTCATTTCCTTAGAATATTCAAATGTAAGGCCCACTATTTATTGCAATTCTTGAAGTCCTTGTAATATGTATGTTCCACTGGCTAATACTGTTATGATGGATAATTTCCCATCTATTTCTGTAGTGCTATGTTTGCCTTTGAAGCTTAGGAAAATATTGAAATAAGAATTTATATTGTTCAAAAATTCTAAAACAAAGTATTATGATGATAAAGTACATGTGCCAGAGCTAAACCACAGAGATCCTTTTGCCAATTTAACCCCTGATTCTAACATTGGTATTCATTAGTATCTAATGGTATACTGCTGCCCAGATAAATAAATATACTTAGAACAATTTGCTGTCTTTACTTGCGCCAAGAAAGGACAAGTTCACATTTGGACATTGTTCTTTGCCATCCAACCATCCATTGAAGGATGTTACTAAGAGCCAGTGAAAGGCAGAGAAACTCAGGTTTGCCTTTTCCTTTTTGATAAAAACCTGACATACAACACATCACTGATTGTGATCTATATCAGCAAGGATTGTATGTGGGAATATTCCATAATGGCTGAAAATAAGTGGCTAGACTTGCGTTAAACAATGTCACCTTTCTAAAATAATGGCCTAAGTCATTTTTTACAAAAATGATTTTATTTTGCCTAAAACATCTTTTTGTATTGCTGTCCACCTCTGATATTGTCACCAACATCCTCATATTAACAGTTCATAATATGATCTGTTCATGTGAGGATGTTGGTGACTATAGAATCTCTTTCCCACACATGTTTATAGAGAAATCAATCTGAATTTTGTGTGATAATCTTACACAAAAAAAATCTTACCCGACTCCCTCTTTGAATGTCTTCCCACATTGGCAATACTAATGTCTGAACTGAAGATTTGAAATGGTTAATTGATGCTAAAATGCACCACAAAGCTTCTTTAATCAAAGCTTTCTCTTCCTGTGCAGCTATCTTTTACTCTCTGCCCCTCTTTCTACCATCGCCAATGTCATCCATTCATTATTAAAGCTCCCCTTGCCTCGTCTCTCCTGTGTTCTGCTCTATTAGAAACCCTTGTATCAGCTGCTCCAGGCTATAGAAGGACAGAGGGGGAAAAAAAAACTAAAATGAAGACATGTTCGGTTCTTTGCAGGGGGCGTGTAAGTCGCCTGTCAGCCTGTAATCACTGTGTCCGCGACTCTGTATGCTAATTCATCTCTCCATACTGCTGACTAGGACATGCAATATAAATGAAGTTTGTTGGACTGCAGAAGGGCTGACTTGAATAAAAGATCAGGGTCCTGAGGAGATTCGGGCTGTTATTAGCCATGTGGAACTTCACACTTACACCACCAGAGACCTAATGTTGTAATGAAGGCCTTTTTACATGGAAATTCGCATCTTTATCCCTGTCAGACAGGCATTAGTATGACTGTGGCTAAATTGTACATTAGCAATGTGAACAACGCTAGTTGAGCATTAAGATGTTGCATTAAAAAGGTGTCACATGAAAGCTACTTGTTTGAATAAAAATCAATTAATTTCTCAGAGATCAGTTGAAGTCAAACTTTAATACATCGGTAGAACTGAGACACAAGTAATGCTATGTTCTGGTTATTTATTAAGAATATTACTTGTTCTTTTTTTGTTTTGTTTTTTTTGTTTTGTTTTGTTTTGTTTTGTTTTGTTTGTTTGGTTTTCTTAAGAGAATAAATTATAGCAGCATCCAGCCTTTTTGTGCATTATCAACAACAGACAACTGAAACAAGCATGTGCCACTTCACAGAAAGTTGGGCCACTATTTAAAATCTTAATAAAAACAGAATACAATGATTAGTAAATCCCATCGACATCCCTTTTCCTAACATAGCTTGAAATTTTACCATTTCATGGAAATTTTAGCTCATTTTCAACTTGACGGCAGCGTAAAAAGTTGGAGCAGGAGCAACAAAAGGCTGGAAAAGTCCATCCATCCATTATCTGCCGTTTATCCGGAGTCAGGTCGCGGGGGCAGCTGCCTAAGCAGGGAAACCCAGACTTCCTCCTGGCCACATTCACCAGCCCATCCGGGGGAATTCCGAGGCATTCCCAGGCCAGCCGCGAGATGTAGTCCGTCCAGCATGTCCTGGGTCTTCCCTGGGACCTCCTTCCGGTGGGGCATGCCCGGAACACCTCACCAGGGAGGCGTCCAGGAGGCATCCTGACCAGATGCCACCTCATCTGGCTCCCTCGAGGAGGAGCAGCGACCTTACTCTGAGCCCCTCCTGGATCACCAAGCTTCTCACTCTATCCCTAAGGGAGAGCCCGGCTACCCTGCGGAGAAAACTCATTTCGGCCGCTTGTATTCGCAATCTTGTTCTTTCGGTCACTACCCACAGCTCATGACCATAGGTGAGGGAAGGAACGTAGATCGACCGGTAAATCAAGAGCTTTGCCTTTTGACTCAGCTCCCTCTTCACCACGACAGACTGATGCAGAGTCTGCATCACTGCAGACTCTGCACCGATCTGCTTGTCAATCTCCCGCCCCATCCTTCCCTTACTCGTAAACAAGACCCCGAGATACGTGAACTCCACTTGGGGCAGGACCTCATTGCCGACCCGGAGAAGGCACTCCACCCTTTTCCAGCTGAGGACCATGGTCTCAGATTTGGAGGTGCTGATTCTCATCCCAGCTGCTTCACACTCAGCTGCGAATCGTTCCAGTGAGAGCTGAAGATCACAGCCCGATGAAGCCAACAGAACCACATCATCCGCAAAGAGCAGAGACTCAATTGAGCACTCCATACTCCCGGAGTATCCCCCCACAGGAGGAGGCACATGTACATGTCCACAAAGCACATGTAGACTGGTTAAGTGAACTCCCATGCCCCCTCCAAGACCCTGAAGAGAGTGTAGAGCTGGTCCACTGTTCCACGACAGGGACGAAAACAATACTGCTCCTTCTCAATCCAAGGTTCGACTCTCTGACGGACCCTCCTCTCCAGCACCCCTGAATAGACCTTACCAGCGAGGCTGAGGAGTGTGATTCCCTGTAGTTGGAGCACACCCTCTGGTCCCCCTTTTTGAAGAGGGGGGCCAACACCCCAGTCTGCCAGTCCAGGGGAACTGTCCCCGATGTCCACGCGATGCTGCAGAGGCACGTCAGCCAAGACAGCCCTACAGCATCCAGAGCCTTAAGGAACTTAGGGCGGACCTCATCCACCCCCGGGGCCTTGCCACTGAGGAGCTTTTTAACCACCTCAGCAACCTCAGCCCCAGAGATGGGAGAGCAACACCAGGGTGCCCAGACTCTGCTTCCTCATCTGAAGAGGTGTTGGTGGGATTGAGAAGGTCTTTGAAGTATTCCGTCCACTACCGCACAACGTCCCGAGTCGAGGTCAGCAGCCCCCCATCCCCACTGTACACAGTGTTAATGGAGCACTGCTTTCCCCTCCTGAGCCGCTGGATGGTGGACCAGAATTTCCTCGAAGCTGTCCAGAAGTCATTCTCCATGGCCTCTCTAAACTCCTCCCATGCCCGAGTTTTTGCCTTAGTGACCGCCCAAGCTGCATTCTGCTTAGCCTGCCAATATTCATCAGCTGCCTCTGAAGTCCCACAGGCCAAAAAGACCCAATAGGACTCCTTCTTCAGCTTGACAGAATCTTTTACTGCTTGTGTCCACCAACACGTTCGGGGGTTACCACCACGACAGGCACCGATGACCTTGTGGCCACAGCTGCGGCTGGCTGTCTCAACAATAGAGGCACGAAACACAGCCCACTCGGACTCAATGTCCCCTGCCTCACCTGGGACATGGCTGAAGTTCTGCCAAAGTTGGGAGTTGAAACTCTTTCTGGCAGGGGACTCCGCCAGACGTTCCCAGAAGACCCTCACAACACGCTTGGGTCTGCCAGGCCTGACCGACATCCTCCCCCACCATCTCAGCCAACTCACCACCAGGTGGTGATCAGTTGACAGCTCCACCTCTCTTTTCACCCAAGTGTCCAAGACATGCGACTGCAAGTTTGATGACACGACTACAAAGTCTATCATCGAACTGCAGCCTAGAGTGGCCTGATGCCAAGTGCACATGTGGACACTCTTATGCCTGTACAAGGTGTTCGTTATGGACAATCCATGGTGAGCACAGGAGTCCAACAAAAAAAAAAACACTACTCAGATTCAGTTCAGGAGGGCCATTCTTCCCAGTCACACCTATCCAGGTCTCTCAGTCATTGTCCATGTGGGCATTGGAGTCCCCCAGCAGAACGAGGGTGTCCCCGGAAGGAGTGCCTTCCAACACCCGCTCCAAGAACTCCATAAGCACAAACAGCAATCAGGATTCAACCCCCCACCTGAAGGCAGAGGGAGGCTACCCTTTCGTCCACCGGGGTAAACCCCGACATACAGGCACCAATTCGGGGGGCAATGAGCATGCCCACACCTGCTCAGTGCCTCTCACCGGGAGCAACTCCAGAATAAAAGAGGGTCCAGCCCCTCTCAAGGACAGTGGTTCCAGAGCACAAGCCCTGCATTGAGGTAAGTCCAGCTTTATCACCCTTTTGGGCTGAGCCCAACTGAGCCCCATGGGCAAAGGCCCAACCACCAAGCACTCACCTCTGTGCCCCACCTCTCGCGCTCGCCTCCAGGCCTGGCTCCAGAGGGGGGCCATGCCCATGTCTGGGCAAAGGAAACCTGGGTCCATGATTTGTCATCACCGTAGGGGTGTTCTGAGCCACGCCTCGTCTGGTCCCTCCCCCAGCCATTTGCAGGGCGACGCCACCAGGAGCACAAAGCCCCCGACAACATAGCAACTAGGATAATCAGGACACACAATCTCCCCCACCACGGTAAGGTGGCGGTTCAGGGAGGAGGAAAAGGCTGGAAAAGTACAAACTGAAAACAACTGGAGGAGTATTTGACAGCAAATGGCAAACAAGCTTCAAATAATAAATGATGACTTGATTATTAACTTAGTCACTGACTATTTTAATAGTCAATGTAATCACGACTAACTGACTAATCTTGGCAGCCCTATTAAAAATATGTTTTCAAAACAGAGAACAAAGTCTTATATATCCTCTTACAACCTGGCTTTCACATATGTGGACAGCACATTATTGGTTATTTGCACATTAATAGTGAAGTTTTTGTAATAGAAACATGTTGTACACAAATGTGGATGCTTATACTGCAATCTGGCGGTGTCAGAAGAGAAAAACACCCAATAGACTAATTTCAAGATGGCAGAGAATACCTCTGAAAAGTTAGGCAGGCACAACCAACCAAAACATCGATGAGGTGAAAAATTCAATAAGATTTATTTGCTGATTCTAGTTAAGTTATGCATATTAGTGTTGTTTTTTTAAAACATGCAAATTTGGCAAAGTTTATAACAGTTAAGATCTAGTATGCCATTAATCTTGAGATCCACATATGTGGACGTTGGGACTTTGCTTTGTTAAAAATGTAAACGTGCTAGCTCAATGTTAGCATAAAAAAGTATGAGAGAAAAGGTTTTAGAAGATTTGGTTACAAAACATTAGTTTACAACAGTAAAATATATGTATATATATATATATATATATATATATATATATATATATATATACCGTATTGACCCGAATATAGGACAAGGACTTTTTCCGTCAAAAATAATGTAAAAAAAGGGGGGTCGTCTTATAATCGCGGCCTAACCATTGACACTTGCTGATAGTTGTCTGGGGTCGCTACATGACCGCAACAGTAGAGGGTGCCAGCTGTTTGCAAAGCCATTGACCTCACTGTGGCTGAGATCATCTGTCAATCACAGCAAAGAAGTGAAGGGAGATGAAAAATGGAGAAGCGTGGTGATTGGCCAGAGCAGAGTGGATCAAAAGTAGGGCAAGTTAACAGACAACTGAGGCAGAGTTATGATGCTAAAAATAATGGTGGTCAATGAAGTGGAAGCATCAAACAACTGTCAGGCAGTGAAGAAATATGGAATTACAGAGTGTAATGTCCGAAGATGGCGTATCCAAAAAGACCGCCTGAAAAATGCTAACAGTAAGAGAAAAGCTTATTGTGGTTCTAAAAATGGCAGCTTCCAAGAGATTGACAGGAGGGTATGCCAGTTTGTTATTGAGAAGCGTAACGAAGGCATGCCCATTACCAGAGCTATCATCCAGCTGAAAGCCTTGGACATAGCCAGGGAGTTAAACATACCCACCACCGAGTTTAAAGCCAGCATCGGCTGGTGCAGAAGGATGATGCACCGTAGCGGCCTTGCATTACGGCGCATAACCAGCCTTGCTCAGCACCTGCCGTCAGACTTTGGAGAGAAGCTGCAGTCTTTTCAGAGATATGTGATTGGCTTCAGGAAAAAACACTCTTATCCCCTTAATCAGATCGGCAATGCCGACCAAACCCCCGTGTTTTTTGACATGCCTACACCTGTGACCGTGCACAAAAAAGGAGAGAAATCTGTTATTGTGAAGTCAACTGGAAATGAAAAGAGTTGGGTCACCGTCATGTTGGCGTGCCTGGCAGATGGAACAAAGTTACCTCCATATTTCATTTTAACACGCAAAACAGTGGCTAAGGAGGTGATGCCAGCTGGGATTGTTGTACGTGCCCAGGAAAAGGGCTGGATGGAGAGTGAACTTGTGGTAGACTGGCTGAAAGTGGTGTGGGGAACACGGCGCGTAGCTCTCAGAAAAAAAAGAAACATGCTCATTATGGATGCCTTTCGCGGACACCTGACTGCCGCTGTCAAAACTCAGGTGAGGAAGATGAACTGTGACTTAGTCATCATACCAGGGGGATGACAAGCCAGCTACAGGTGTTGGATGTGGTGGTTAACAAGCCTTTCAAGGATAATCTGCGTAAGAGGTACACCGAGTGGCTCCTGTCCGGTGATCACGCACTCACACCGTCTGGAAAAATTCAAAAGCCAGCCGTACGTCGGCTTTGTGAATGGATCCTCCAGGCATGGGACGAAGTAACACCAGAGAGCATCATCAATGGATTTAAAAAGTGCTGTATATCAAATGCATTGGATGGCAGCAAGGATGATGTTCCGTGGGAGGAGACAGGGCCACAGCATGAGAGTAGGAGTGACAGTGAGCCCAGCGAAGCAGAGGACGTCTGTGAGTATAAACCTCAAGCAGACTTTTGATAAGACATCTGATGAGCAAAGTTCTGACAATTTTCATTCTAGTAGCAGCATTGCAAGACTTTAAGTTGAATGTTTTATTATGGTGGTAGCCTGTTTTGCTACTGTTCAGTATTGTTAATTGCACAAGTCGTTTAATGCAATATTGTGTTTTCTGCTTTTTTTTCTTTGTTTATCGTCTGTTACGTTTATCTCACTGTTACTGTACTCATATTTACAAGTCTAAATTGCTAAGTGGTTTGTTTACATTTAGGTTTTGCATATGCAAAAAGATTATAGTGATTGCATTCATAGCCTAAATATATATTACGTATTTAAACATTTTTTTTCAGAATGTCAATAAAAAGAAAGTTTCTATTAAACAAAGTAAATTTTGTTTGTCAGTTTTTTTTTTTTTTTTTTTTTTCCTTTTAAGATTAGTCTTGGGAAGAGGGGGGTCGTCTTATAATCAGGGACGACCTATATTTGGGTCAATACGGTAATATATCGAGGACTAGCTGTCAGACACTGATGACCTCATGGAGGATGCAACAGGAGGCAAGACACAGTGAGGAGAGTACATAGTTACACCAAAAATCATAAAATAGCAAAGAAAATATAACATTCAGTTATGGAGGGGTGTAAAAGTAACACCGGACTTTATTCTTTACCTGCGGATCCTCATCTGGCAACAAATTGCAAACATTGCGGTAACAGAAACTTAAAGCAGCACTTCCTATGTATATATATTGTTTTTTTTTTGTTTTGTTTTTTTTAACCAGGAAAAACCTCATTGAGATTAAGAGTCTGATGTAATCAGGAGAGAGCGGGTTTATTAACATGAAGAGACGTTTTCTGTCTGAAACTTAAGAAAGAAGAAGAATCAACATTTGTCTTTGTCTAAACCCATGCAGATGGCAGAACATCATGATTTTTAGATGGGAAACTCCTCCCAAAAGACAATGAGAAACTTTTTTTATTTTTATTTTATTTTTTATGAATGCTGCTTTAATTTATTCAAGACAGGAGAAGTAAGACATGTTTTCTGACTTTTACATAAGTAAAGCATAAATTCGGCCTTCTTCTGCCTCTGGTTCGGTGAATCTTGGTCATAGCAACTTTCTATGGATACCACACATGTTTATAGTTACATCTACAGACCTGACGCTACACCCAGAAACGAGATGTTAACCCCTTAACTCCCGGTAGCGGAGGCTCCAGGTGCAGAGTTGTTAAGCTAAACAGTCAAGCTAAGAATGAAAGGCTAGAGAAATTATATCCTGAAATCTGGATAATGAAGCACTGAAGGTGCATGGATGGAAGTTATTGTTTATATTGTGAACATTTCTCTCTCCTCACCTTCTAGAAGCTGTGAGATTCTAATCCTGCTTTCTGTCTGTTCACCTGATGCTGATATTCATCACATATTGTTCCTTCTGTGTTTAGAAGGAAGCAGCTTCACAGCTTTAATTTCTTCCTGCTGACTTTTTACCTTTTAGTTAGTAACTCCTGAACATTTCATCCTTCTTTGTCATAAATATTTAATTTTATAAACATATATGAAGAAATATTTTAACTGTTGCTGTTTAATGAGAAAACTGCTGCTAAACCTGTTTATGTGTTTAATGCAGGGGTCTGCAGCCTTTCCAATCCAAAGAGCCATTTTCCCTCAGCCAGCTAAATAAAACTACTTTAGAGCTGCAAATGTTACAAGACTTTTCAAAAAGGCAACTTAACATATATTTTTAATAAATAGCTACCATAGGATGTTTGTTATTTCTGAAGAACCACATTTTTATTTCCATTCTTAGGTTTTAAAATAAAGACAAACATAAAACCCTTATAAAAAAAAAGAGGATAGACAGACTGTGGAAAATTATGTAAGGTAAAAGAAAAAAAAAAAATCCCTGGTTTCCAACCTAATGACAAGAAAGATGGATTCAAAAAAATATTTAGCAACGTATTTAGAGGCATTGTGGAAGGTCCAGAGACACACTTGCAGCTCCAGAGTCGCAGGTTGGAAACCCCTGATGTAGTGTTTGTAAACCAAAACTTACTGTATTTTCTTAATATAGATTAAAAATTTTAATCGTTGCCCAGCACTAATATATATATATATATATAAAACCAACTCAAAATCATGGCACACATACAAGTATTGGAAGTATTGATGACAGGAAGTGTGTTAGAGATTAAGTCAGATAAAAACAGACTTGGGGGTCAGTAGCCCTCTCTGTCCTTTTAGGCCTCTGTGAAAACACACATGCTCATTTGTGCATATTTGTAAAATGTGGAAGCATTTTGTTTTGACTGAGTTTAAGTTTCAAGGTCGAGGCCTTCGAGTTCCCCCAGAGGACATGAATCGAGGCAGGTGTGTGTGTGTTTGCCTGCTTTCTTTGGTCAGTGTTTGAATCAAATATGTGGTACGTGTGTTTTGATGCATGAACTGTAAGTATTGAGTGCTAGTTTCCTTTAGCTTACTTACAGATGTAAACAGTGCATATGCCCATACCAGCAGGATGAATGCCAAAAACATGTATGCATAAGTATATATTAACATGGCACAAGTGAAAGAAGGAGCAGCAGATACTCTGACCTTCACCACCTTTTCTTATTTTACCCCCCCTCCTCTCTAAATTCCTCTTATGTTGATGTTTCATTGTAGGAGGGATTATGGAGATGAGAGGAAGGAAGCTACTACAGAAAAACACTACCATTAATAAGGTGAAACTGGAATCAGCTGTTGCTTCCTCTGTTTCTCATTTCTGTCCTCCATATGTTTCTCCATTCCTCCAGTCTTGTTTCACTTCTCATAAGTTACACAGCACAGTTGGTGTGGTGTGATTATCAGTCTTCCTCCCATCACATATTAGAATTCTATTTTTTTTTATTTTTTCTGGACTACTTCATCTGACAGTTTGGCTACCTCTAGTTTATGCTTCAGACATTTTACACTCAAACATCCACTATCCATCAATAAAATTAAGTTGGCTTCCAACTTATTTAACCTCCAACGCTCAATTATTCTTTCAACAAACAGGTTTCCCCCAAACATGTCACAAGGTCTCTATTAAGAACTTTTAAAGAACCATCCAAAATGGCTCATGAAATGAAAGTAACAGGACTTCGTTTATTTTTTTTTATTTTTTATTCCATTAATTATCTCAGAGACTTTCACATTTTTCCTCTGACCCTCTGAACCTCTGAGCCTAACTAAGGCTGTCTCAGAAAAGGGAATTTACTCGGCAGGGATCTTTGGGTGTGCAATATTATTCAAGGTGGTGGGGTTGATTTTGTTATGTTTAATTTACCTCACTAATGTCAATAATGGGAATACAGACTTGTCAGATTTTGAAAGCTGTGGTTCACTGACTTTGAACTCTGGAGGAAGAAAAATAAGAGCAGAGTTTGGGACTTAGATCCAGTCAAGGCTAAAGTGTAGCATAGCACTGAATTAAAGAGATTTTATTTTCTTTTTTAAAACTCTGATTTTGTGAAGTACTCTGCAGCAGACAGAGTGCTCTCATTTGGGGGATCATGAAGGAATTTGGACAAAGGAGACCTATTCAATACAGAGCCACAGAATAAAAGGTTTTCCACATCTTAAACCACTAAAACCACTAAACTTTTAAAGGCATTTCAACAAGGGCTAAATACACTTACCGGCCACTTTATCAGGTCCACCTGTTCAGCTGCTTGTTAACAGAAATCAACTAGTTACATAGCAGCTACTCAATAAATTTGGTCATGTAGACATGGTCAAGACAAATTTCTTAAGTTAAAACTGAGCATCAGAATGAGGAAGAAAGGAGATTTAAGTGACCTTGAACATGACATGGTTGTTGGTCTGAGTATTTCAGAAACTACTGATTTGGGATTTAACACACAACACACTAAGATTTACAGAAAATGGTCTAAAGTATGGGATAAGCTTTGTGCCACTGGGGAGCGAATCTGAATTCTTTATATTTGAATTTGAATCATTCAATTTGAATCTGAATATGCCTGTTTGAATAATTGCTTAAAAAACTGAATCCAAATGACCATATTTGATATTGAATCTTTGTTTTTTGAATGTGTATATTGGTAAAGTTGAAACTTTTGTATTTGAAAAAATTCATTCCCTAATTCATTTTCATAGTTCAGTTTCAGTTCTCTCCATTCAAATTCAGATCTGAAATACAAATTCAGATCTGAAATACAAATTCAGATCTGAAATACAAATTCAGATCTGAAATTCAAATTCAGATCTGAAATACAAATTCAGATCTGAAATTCAAATTCAGATCTGAAATTCAAATTCAGATCTGAAATTCAAACTTTTGTGCCACACATCCAGGACCTGACATGAGGCAAAACTAGTCGATCGCAGATGGAGTAACGTCAGTTTTGTGCAGTTGTTCTCAACAGCTACAAGCAGAGGGAGGGCGAGGGGAGGGTGGCGGCGGGGAGAGAGAGAGAGAGAGATGCTAAGATCCAGGCCAGCCACTCTCGCTACAACGGTCTCAGCGAGTTACCACTAATGTGAAAAGTCTGCAACCAGTCTGCAGTGGCAAACCGCTGAGACAGTTGAGGAAACGGTAACTACCGCTACAGAAACTGCAAGTGCCATTGCAGAAACGGTAACTGCCGTGTTAAGGTTTGTAGGAAGACAGGCAGGAACCAGGAAGGAGCAGACAGCAGATTCAGTAAAGCAGTAACAGCTTGATTTAGTGACTCCAGAGTCCTTGGAGGAGTAACAAAAACTGAAGCAGAGGTGGTGGCGGTACAGCAGACCAAACAACGGCTTGTTGTGGGTCTTCCAGACTGGGAATGGAATTGTTCTGGAAGGCAGGTTGACAAGCAAAAAACAGGAATGTTTGGAGTCAGACTGCACACAAAACTCAAAAAGATCTCTGAATGTCCGGTGTTGTACCACTAGGGTAAGACAATGATCTGGAGACGAGTGGGATGCAGACTGGCTCTTATGTAGGCTGGCTGAACCAAACAGCAGCAGGTGAGTGGCATCTACCATTTTCTCGAATTAGCACCACCACCACCATGCCCAGTAGGATCTCTGAATCACAACAGAAAACAGAACATAGCAAAATAGCAGTAACAAATACAATGCTAACAACACATCCAACCTTGAAGCAGATGGGCAACAGCAGTAGAAGACCACACCGGGTGCCTCCTGTCAGCTAAGCATGCATTCACACCTAATACCCCGCTAAACTTGGTATGATTGCAGAGTTGATTTAGATGGAGTTTGTGTCACTCTTCTCAAGTGAGTTTACTTTCCCACTGCAGTTATTCCAACCAAACGCATTCCCATCCTGGCAAGAGGTGGCATTACACTAAGAACTACTGAAAAAGACGACAAGGCAAGCAATGAACAAGAGAACTTAGTTATCTATTGGTTATTGTAGGAAAACTTCTGCATTATCTCCAACTGCTTTCTTTAACATGAGAGTGAGTTCACTGGACTCCAACGACCTCCACAGTCACCAGATCTCAGTCCAGTAGAGCAGCTTTGGGATGTGGTGGAACGGGAGATTCTCATCATGGATGCAGCCGACAAACCTGCAACAACTGTGTGATGTTGTCATGTTATTATGGAGCAAAACCTCTGAGGAATGTTTCCAACACCTTGTTGAATCTATGACACTAAGAATTGAGGCAGTTGGTATCAGACATTTGTTTAATTTGTCAATATTTTTTAAATTGCAGAATATTTATCTGTGTGTCATTGCATGCACGGTGACAGCAGTGAATATCAAGCTGCTAAATTCAGTGCAAATGCTATTAAACTTGTTAATGATTGAATCCAAACTCATTTTATGCCTTTTTTCAATTCATACAAATAAAGATTTTCTATCAATCATCCATTTTAGCTGAAGGTGAACTCAGTTTTTTTCCAGCTGTAATATGAATTAGGTAGAATAAAAATCCCAAAACAGAATCGTATTGTATCACTGAAGTACATTGTAAATTTGTTATATAATGTATGTATATGATAACCCCAAAATTCCTACGTTAGTAAGATCTGTAATGTTAATGTAGGTGCTCACTAGTACTAGTATATCTTCCACTATTGCTTCTCATACGTCCCATATTGCGGTCAAAAACATTAAAAATAAACCTAGGCTATTTGATGTCACTAGCTAAATGATCCAAATTTCTTTATTTTGGTTACTGTGTATATTTGTACAGTATAGCTTTATAAAAGTGAAGTTCATATGTTAGGTTTATTTACAGTAAACATTTATTTTCTTTGGTCTATCATGAACCTTTAATTTGTATGTCTAATTTTTACTCTTCCTGTTTGTCGAATGTTTCTGAGCCTTTATGGTCCAGTGTTGTAACAAACAAGTTTCTATATCCAATTCCTTCACACATGAAAGAAAATTAAATAAAGGCATTCTATTATAACAACAAAACAGTTCTCAAATGCAGATACAGGAGAATCACATCTGCTTCTCTTTGTCTTCATCACAATCAGCTGTCAGTATCTTTCATTTTCATTCGTGAATCTTTTATTTTTCAGTTTTCTTCTTTTTCAAGCTCTCGATGCCACAGCTTGTGTTTTACCTAAAAGTCCTCAGGTCAACAAATAGAACAGCTACTTGGGTTAGAGGTGATGGGTCTCTCTTGTATGATTTCTTCAAATTCCAGTACAGCAGCAGGGGTCTTTGTTAGACCCATGCAGACCTGACACAATAACTTTCCACATTAAAACTGAATTACTGCTTTATGACCGCAACTGGCAGATTGTTTGACAGAGAGGGATCTTTATGCTTTGTTGGAAAAATCTGGATATATGGATCTCAAATGTAAGTCGCTTTGGATAAAAGCGTCTGCTAAATGACTGTAGAATAGAATAGAATAGAATAGAGCCCTTGGGTAGATCCAATGGAACTTGGTCACTAAGACCTTTATAAGTGAAAATAATTTAAAATTTTGTCCTGAATTCAATAGGTAGCCAACGAAGAGAAGCTAAACTTGGAGAAATCGAGACCATGTCATTAAACTGTGGTTTGTATAATATAGTGACATCTGACAGTTACCTTTGCATTTAAAATTTGTTTAAAAATGTGTCCTTGATTTATTCAATGAATGAATTAAATTATATTTTGGGTTCCATTTTTATGGCTATAATTTTTGTGTTAACACCCACCTGTAGCTTCTGCTGCTGTGTTTTGAGTAATTAGTGTGAGTTTAGTGACCTTTTGACTGGCAGGAAAGATGTTTTTTGATGCTTGGATTGCATTAACACTGGCTGAGATCTGAGTCCAAGTATGGCAACCTCCACTTGTAGTCATTCAACAATCTCAGTGCAGTCCATATGTCTTGTGCTTTATGCTGACCTCCCTTATCCAGACATCCAGAAATACATGGCACTCTTATACCAGGTGTGTATATGTTAAGTATATTGGAGACATCAAGCCTAACGTGGCTATCTGTGAAATAATACAAAACCCATGACTCTCGGGTTTGCAGCATGTCAGCAGAACAGATGATTCTTTTCTTCTGTGTGCTTAAAATGATAGATTGTAAACCTGTTTAACACCAGGCTGTAAAGAAGTCCTTACCCTGTCCAAGTGTCTGGGAAAGCACAAGCAATTTTTATGCAGTATATACATACATATATATTTATACTGTTTATTGTTGTCTCTTCAGTATGTGTGGCACTTTGAGAAGGATGAAAATGGCACAACAATAAACAGTATGAGATTGAGTTGTGAAATACTTGACTGTGTGGTGGCCCTGGGGATCTGCTGTGCTTTCTATGTATGATGACTGTCACTGTGTCAGGGAAGGAATACAAAGACTTGACCGGCAGTCTCAAACTCCCTGAGCTCTTAAATAACTTGATTCTTATTTGCATCTGATATTCCTAGAATAAGCCACATGTGTAATACCAACATTATTCAAAAAGGTGACTACTGTTGCATTCACACTTTACTTTTTCTTCAAAGCATATAAAATCATTTGTCAAGCCAGATATTTTTCAGATGCACAGATGGTTTCTTCAAAGGAGAGAAAATCAGGAGGAGAGTTATGTTTCCCTACGAAGGCAAGTGAAAATAATGTTTAAAGGGCTGCTTCTGCTGGTATGGTTGACTAAGTTGGACAGCAAAGGCAGATACACATCACATTATGCAAGATGAAGCTAGCTGACCACTATTGTACCAGCACAACAAGGGCTCACTTACTAAACTGTCTTGAAAATGTTGCACTTCAAGAGCAAAAAGGCCAGGCATAAAGGAATGTCGAGGAATGACCTTTTTTGTAGCTAAATGCTTATGTGAGGGTGGCATTTGGGATGGCACCTGCTTCACATAGAGAGACTGCTCCTCGACCCAGCTGACCCAGGTTCAAATCCTGGCCTGGGGCTCTTTGCTTCATGTCACACTTTCTCTCTCTAACCCCCTTTCTTATCTCCTCACTATGTAATACAGGCCACTAACACACACACACAAAAAAAAAAAAAAAAAAAAAAAAAAGAACAGCTTTGCGTGGGTGGGGGGCATGCATTAATGATGAGGTTATGAGGACGCTACAACCAACTGATTTTAAATGGCTAGACTAGTCAACTTAAAAATAAATAAATAAACACTTAAATTGCAGCACCACCAAAAGCACTGTTTAGAATTATATGCTTGATTTTGTAAGTCACAGATAATGTGAAACAATGCTAGTTGATTTGAGCTCAATGTTTATTATTTTGCCAGCACCAGACGAACTTAATAATAACTGCAAAATGGTAACATTGTGATAGGCCACAGGGAAAGCCAATCTATGGCCACAAGTACAAAGTTTGTGTGTGGTGAATGTAAAAAAGTCTCAGATCTGGCTACAATTTTTTTCATACATTTGTTGCTGGTGTTGTTACTTGTGGTTTTCTCAGTTTGCCTTCTCACTGATGCTCCCAATGGTTGTCTGCTTTGTTTTCTTACAGAGGTTCAAGGAGGTTTTCTGTTAAGTTTAACTGAAGGTCTGCTTTTTCTGTTTCAGTTGTACAGTTGTTCCATTGCTTTCTATCTGTTGTATCTTTGTCTCCATTTTATTCTCTTTTGCTCTCTCCATCTTTTTTCTTCTTGCTTGTGTTGTTCTTACTCTCAAATGTAAGTCGTTTTGGATAAAAGCTTCTGCTAAATGACTGTAGAATAGAATAGAAAGGTGTTAAAAGAATAGCACGCAAATGGTGGAGAGATCTTTATGGTCAGTAAGGCAAATTTTCTGTTAAAAAAACTCATTGTGTCAACACTGCTAGCACCACCTCCCTCCCAGAGAGAAAATCTGTGCTACAAAGGTGGCATAATATCCCCTATCGTACTATTAAGCTACCCAAAATCACTACAGCGGCCCTCAAAGATGTTACACTGGTGAGCATTGTGCATACATCTTAAAATAATCCTAATTCAAACTGTTCTCTTAGGTTATTTGAAATTTGCCCAAATTTACTTTAGGCAGGGTGACTGATGGTAAGAGTTTCTTTCTGGGCAAGACTTTATGTGATGTTTTATAAATCCATAAAAATCTCATAAATGCTCAAGAACAAGAACAAAAAGAGACTGGAGAGTGTGCCGGGAAAAAAAAAGAAAAGGAAAAAAAAAAAAAAAAAAAAAACACCTACAGCTAACTGATTTGCTTGGAAGTTTGACAAATCAACGTGGGCTGTATGCATTGTCTTATCGGTCAAACAAGCAAGAGCAAACACTTGGTTGTTCTTCCAATAACAATTCTGAGCTCATGGTTTGATTGGACATGTTTGCTGTAACTTTGCAAAATGCCTTACTGAACACATGCCCTTTTGCAGCTGTTGCCAAATAAACCTATCCGAAAATCCAAAGTACAACAAAGAACAAAGATCCAATGTACAATGAGAAAACTAATTAATGCAGGAGACCTGACATGATGAGGTGTAATAGTGAGAAAAACACAGGCTACAGTAAATCAGAAAATCCCATTTCTTTTAAGCCATTTTCTTTTTGTTGCAAACTTGACTGTGGCTCCATCTGTACAGTCTCCTCTGGCTCTGGGCATCTTTACCCTTAAGACACTAGGGGTTACAAGCAAAAGTTCTCTCTAAAGCTGCTCACTTCTCATTAAGAGTTTAGATTTCTATTAAAGACTCATCAGACACTAGCAAGTCATGCCCTCAATCGATAATTATGCTAATGTAGTCTTAATCAATATGTGAAATATAAAATAAAGATAAATTAATTTACGGGAGTCGAACACAACTCATTTCTTTTGCAGTCAAATGAATATGTCTGAATGTCAAAAATTAGAATAGCAAAGCATCCCACTGTCCTTTTATGTGATGGGGTTCTGCATCTTAGTTGGCACAGGGTTCAATATTTGAACAGTATTTACAGTCAGAGAGATAGCAAGAAAAAAAGTGTTTTAACTCGAAAATTATTTTGCTCGGAGTGATAGTGGTAGTAATAAAGAAGTTATTGACCAAATGATATTGATCGACAGCTCCTCTGGCAAAACAAGCCGACCTTGGTCTCCCTCTGTGCCTTGCCCTCTCTTCGCCTGTCTCCCCTCTACTCTCCTCCCCCGGAATTCAATAATATATTATTTTACACAGTTTAAAACCGGACAATAAATAGCTGCACAACCCAAGGTGAGGGATTGCTGGTAATTTTTTCATGGCTATTTGCCTGTAGAAATTTGGCAAAAGACTGTGTAAGGGTGATTAAAATCAAGACTCCAGTTGAGGTTTGATTAGGGGTTGCCATTCAACAGAAGGCATGAAAATGCAGCAGAGTTAGAATGAGCGGGAGAGAAAGAAAACGGAGGTTAGCCAGAAAGAAAAACCAGAGGCAATGTCTTATTTCCTTTACTTGGCATACAGTAAATCAGATAATAACCTTGAAGTCTTTGCAGGAGAGAGACGGCGGTAACTACATCCAAGCTCCGTCCTCTGGTTTATTCACAAGGGCAGAGGAGGGAAACAATGGCCATTGATTTGGTCCTGAAGAGGATGGGAGGAAAGGCCTAGGTGACTGTCACATTGCACTCTTTAAAGATACACTTTTAACACGGGGATTTTTGTATGAAGTAATAATATTTTCAAAATGGCCACAGTTGGATTGCAGGTAGTTAATTTTTCTGCTGAA
This sequence comes from Melanotaenia boesemani, assembly GCF_017639745.1. NCBI lineage: Eukaryota > Metazoa > Chordata > Actinopteri > Atheriniformes > Melanotaeniidae > Melanotaenia > Melanotaenia boesemani. Next base: position 5,201,748 of record NC_055697.1, read on the forward strand.
TTTAAAAACCTTAAAAACAGGGATATGTGTCATGTTTTTAGCCTTTCTAACTAAATAAAATGTAAGAGGAGCATGAGGAATGTTAGCTCTCAGTGAAGCTGAAGACATTTGCAGCTTTAAAGATATTCTGCTTGAACAATTCAAACTTGTTTGGTTTCAACTGGTAACCCACACTGTGTCCAACATATAGATGTTACCACGGTGGCTGTCTGTGTCACACAAGAGATATGTGGCTGCTCTAAACAGATAGATGATCGCTTGGGGGCGAAACCAGTTGACTAATTGTCTCTTGGGGATGTCAGAAAACAGGATAGGTATGAAAAGGTCACCCCTGACTGGTCACCTTGACAGTAACTGATTATATGCAGGTCTCAAACTGCCACGTTTGTTGAAATAAGCTCAAATCAAGAGTTTATATTACAAAGAACTCTTTTATGCATTTACTTTTTACTCTCAGCCAAGGGGAATTTAATCATATATCAAAGTGAAAGAAGTTCCCTGAAGTTCTACTGCATGAGTGATTGTCCACCACTAAAAAAGTCTGTCATTTGATGTCAGCCTTCCCACTCCGTATTATGAAGTTTCATTGGACAAAAATTATGCAGTTTAGCTTTGTCATGCTGATATACATGCAAGGACTTCTCTAACTGAGAAGTCTCTTCTTCCTGGTGAGGTGATCCACCACCTCAAACATGGGGAGGGAGGGAGGAGGCCCCGAGGAAGACCCAGGACACGCTGGACAGACTACATCTCTGCAAAACGACTTAGGATCCCCCCGGACAAGTTGGCTGGGAAGAGAGACGTCTGGATTTCCTGCTCAGGCAGCTGTCCCCGCAACCCGACTTGGGATAAGCGGCAGAAAAGGTTGGTTGGATGGATGGATGGATGGATAGATGGATGGGCTTCTGTAAATATAATATGGGAGTATACAATGCTTTTCAACCATTGTATAGTGCCTTTTCAGATTTTAAAGTTGCCAAATTCATGGGTACTAATGCACCACCATAAGAGATCCAGGTTTTTTAGTTTGGTGCTGATAACAAGTGAGATGGTTGTTCTCCTCTTTAGTCTGGTGGACATGGTGTCCATATTTCCAAAAAGAATTTCACATTTAAACTCATCTCACAACATAATAGTTTTCAGTTTATTTCAAATTAACCACCGTGCCTTCTTTGGCCCAAAGAAGTAGTCTAGGCCCTGGATGTTTTGCCGTGTATGGCTTCTTCTTGGCATGATAGACCTTTAACCTGCATGTGTGGATGGCTCAGCAAGCTGTGTTCACAGACAGTTATCTGTAGAAGTGTTCCTGATCCCAAGCAGTGATTTCAATACTGTTTTCAGTGCCTTTTTGCCTCAGCTCCCAAAGATCACCGGCATCCAAAACTAATTTTTTGGCCATGTTCATTTCATGATCTTTTAATGAGATTATTTACATCATGTGAGGGAATAATCTAAGTCTTTCCAATCTTACTTTGTGATATTTTAATCTGTTTTTCACCTTTACTTCTGAGAGACTCTGTCCAAGGTGTTCTTTTCATACCCAAACTCATCACAAATCTTTTTTGCCAATTAACCTAATCATCATTCACCAGTTCTTTAGTTTATGCAGTGATTTTTCATATACACAATCATACATTAATAATTTAATTTGAGCCATCATTGAGTTCAGTCTGATGTCCTCACATTTGGACTATGGAAGCCAGGGACTGACCACTTTTCCTTCAACTGGCACCTACTTTACCTTATGAGCCACAGCTACCCCAATTTCCCATCAGTTGTGCTTGTAGAATCAATACTTTTCTTGTCAATAAAACAAATAAGTACTTATATTAAATTACAATTTATAGCAGGTTAAAACAGGTACAAAACACTTCCAAGGAACCCACTCTTTTAGGTGGAAAAGAGTCTTATCTTACCTCCATAAGTTAATTTATTTGACCACTGGCCTTCCAATTGAAGTTCACTGGTTCAGTGATTTGATCTGTGACTTCCCCATGAGTACATGTCGAAGTTCCCTTGGGTAAAATAATGAACCCAACAACGCCAGTGATACCTCCATTGCAGTGTGACTGTACTTGATAGAGTGAAATTATACCAGGCCCTGTAACACTGTAGGGACAAACATGTATTGTTTGAGTATGTTCATGAATAGATGAATGGGGCTTGAAGTGTACAAGCACTTTGAGTGGTCACCAAGACCAAGAAAAAGTTCTATATACAGTCCATTTACCATGTACTAACCGAACCACTACCCACATAATTGGAGACACAACCATCCTTACAACAGATCCAAGCCATGCAAGTGCTGACAGATGGACCATGTATTTTTCTCTCTGAATCAATCATAATTGTATGTTCTGCATCACTGCTTTGACCATTGACCCACCTTAGCACAGACTTTCACCTGCACATCTTGTATTCCAGTTTATACTGAAAAAGCTCATGAGAATGAACACATAAAGGCATTGTAAGCCAGGGCAACTCAGTTAGCCAGGGTCTCTGGGGTCCCCATGTAGACTTTTTTTTACTTTTTCATGTTGTCCAGTCAAAGTTGCTTTCTTCCAGATCACAACTCACCAAATGTGGAACAAATACATAAATGTGGGACAATCTGAGAAGCCAATGTATCAAGATAAAATCTAAAATAAGTAAAAAAAAAAAAAAACTTTCAATTCTGCCCTTTAGCTCTAACATTACTTTTAAAACGTAACAAATATTAGATATAATATATTTTATTTAAATTAAACTTTCTCAAATTCTGTGACATGAGCAAACAGCAAAAGTTTTCATACTATTTCACAGTTCCACTTAAGTTACTACACCTTAACTATGTACACTCAAACAGAATAAGCAATCAAGTGTTCTTTCAAGTGTTCTTTAATGTGTTTTAAAACGGTTTGGTTTGCATGTATTTCAAACAAGACAAACCCAGCATAACTCCAAACACCACAACTTGTAATCTGTTGGTGTATGGCAGCAGCTAACACATTGTTGTCCTCATAAAAGTCATAAGCTTTTCAAAGTGGGCTTTTCAAACCCAGCTCTGGTGTCCATTATCTCAGAGACAGTGGGAACAGTTTAGTTGCACCATGACTAGATACATCTGATGAGTCTGAAGCAAAAAACTGGCTTTCTCCTTCTACCGTCTTCTTACCTGCCTCTTAAACTATTGTCTGTCTGCACTGTAGTGTTGCAAAGTTTACCATCAGGATCCTCACAGACTTAACTGAGTGAGTGTATCATGTGGGACAGCTTAACTCACATCCAATTGGTCTGCATGTTTCGTGACCACTACGTAAATACTGCAAAAGTTATGCCAGGTAAAATATAAGTCCCCCTTCAGTTAGTATATTCTAGGTCCATATGGGACAGGTTATGGGTCCGGATCCAGAATGCGGTCCACTCATTCGTGACCTCTCGGGTAGACCCTATTCTTTTGTGCAGCATGTGGACAGTAGTTGGCCTGAGTTCCACTGTGGTACACTTGGGTTTAATGAAAACATTTGTGTTGTGCCAACATAAAGTTATGTTGAAACCAACTTTGCACAGAAAAAAGCAAATTTTGTTGCAACAACTACAATTATAACTTGCTGATGCACCTTAATAAAAATGTTCAACTTCAAAATAAATAAAGTTTTCTCTTTTACACTTTATGAAGATCCATCATGTCATGTCATTTTCACCAAATTATGGAACTAGAATGGAGACTCATCTGACCAGGCAATGTTTCCCATCTTCTGTTGCCCAGTTTTGGTGAGTCTGTGTGAATTGTAGCCCCAGTTTCCTGTTCTTAGCTGCTGTAGCCCATCTGCTTCAAGATTGGACATGTTTGTTCAGTGATGCTGTTCTGCGTACCTTGGTTGGAACCAGTGCTAATTATAGTTCCTGTTGCCTTTCTATCACCTCCAACCAGTCTGCCCATTCTCCTCTGACATCAACAAGACATTTTGGATTAGACAACTGCTGCTCACTGGATATTTTCTCTTCTTCAGACCATTCTCTGTAAACCCTAGAGATGGTTGTGTGTAAAATCCCAGTAGATCAACAGTTTCTTAAGTACTCAGAACAACAACCATGTCACATTCAAAGTCACTTAAATCCTCACATCCCTCCTCATTCTGATGCTCAGTTTGAACTTCAGCAAGTCATTTTGGCCATGTTTACATGGCTCAATGCATTGAGTTGCTGCCATGTGATTGGTTGATTAGATATTTATGTTAAAAAGAATTTAAACAGATAGCCCTACTAAAATGGTCAGTGAGTGTATGTTCACAAGCAAAAAATATGAGGACTTTCTGTTGCTATACATGAGCTCTGATTTCTTCTGTTGGTTGACCAAATCAATGGAAGATATGGATTCATCATGTCAAAACTCCCCAATAATCAAACTGGACTTTTCCTAAATACTTTTCCACTGTTAAAACAGTTAATATATAATTAGAGCTATATTACAGATGACACACAGAGGAAGAAAGTTATGAAGAAGAGGGAGCAATGGCTCCTTAGCAAGGCAGGGTATCACCCTCACCTCACTTATCCTGTGTGAACACAATCATCTTGTTCGTTTGCATGTCAGAGATGCTGATGGAGAAATAGATGGTGGTTATGCTCTTTAAAATATTAATCCTGCATGCAGGCTGGCCAAGTGAAACAACCAGGTACTTTGCAGACATGGAAACTGAAAAAAGGAGAGGGTCAGTGGAGATGTTGGGGAAGGTGCATCCATTATTGAAATGCCAGGATGTTATCAATTAATACAAGGTCACTATGGAAGATTTCAATATGTGCACGTGTCAAGACGAAGATTTCACCTTGTTGGGATCACTCCATCTATCTCTCCTTTCTACATTTCTCCTTGCTGCACCTCTTCATTTCAAATACTTACAATTCTGTGTCATATTCAGAGTTACATTGTCTTGGTTTTGTTCTTTGCTGCATTCCCAGTCTTCTGAAGTATGGGTACACGATGGCACAAGATATGACCTCACTACTGGCAACTTAAAATTCAGCCCATAAGTCTGTTTTCCCTGCAACACACATACAGCGGGACAGATTTGTACAGTGTTTGCCATGGGAGAACTCCTCATTTACATCAATTATGGATAGTCAACTTCCATCCTTGTGGCCTAGTGCTGCATATTTCATGGTGAGGGGGGTATTTTATGAGTTAATGTGTCCAGTTGACATGCCTTTGAAAGCACTGGCCTGTCTCATACACCATGTGCAAAGCTGCGAAGAGCACGCAAACACAAATCTTGTTCACCAAAGCGTGTGTGTGCGTGTTAACCTCTTCCCTCGCCACATCATCAATGTGTCGGATTTCTTCAGTTACTGCTGCAGGAAAGGGGGCTGTAGCTTTTTCTCTACCCTCTCCTTTCTTTGTTTGTAAGTTAATGCATGAAAAAGTCAGCAAATGGAGAAGGAGCCAATGTCCGAATTATGCTTCTATAATGAAGGAACATGATGACCTTCATCACTAATGCTTGCTCTCCTCTCCATCGCTCTCACTCCCTTCCCTTTTCCAACACCATCATCCAGCCCAACCATCCATCCATGATCCCACCCCACTATCACCACCACCTCATAACTCGACCACTATTTCTCTCCTCACCTTCTTGCCAGCCTGTTGGGGAGGTGTTACCAGCAGCTGGTGCCTTTGCATAATGTGTGAGGTGTTTATGTGCATTTGTATTCTTTCAGTGTGTGCATGTCTGTGTGTGTGTGTATGTATCAGAGTGACACAGAGAGGGAAATGTGGGAAAGAACGGAGACTGTTCTCCAATGGTACAAATTGCTTTTTTGACCCTGTAATTAGTGGCAGAAGACTCTGAAGGAGCAGGTGATGAAGCTCTCATGGCTAGATTTCAATGTGGATGCATAAATTATCATTTATGGAGCACTAATGGCCTGTTGAGTCGTCCTCTCAGACCTAGCTCTGCTACACCGACTCAGTGATGGTCCACGGCTGAGCCTGGTCATCTTTTATGTGTTATCGTAGTGGCTACGATGCTAGCTATGACATGAAATAAAGCTAGTTCTCCTCCCAGTCTTCTCTGCTGTCCTTTATGCTTTCTACTCCATTCCTCTTTTCTGTTTTCCTCATGTTTTAGTTTTCCTCTTTCACATGTCACCCATTTCCCCCCTTTTTTCATCTTTCTACTGTCCCCGAATATAATTATTTGTCGCTCTTTTTGTCTTTTTATTTTAGATAAATAACATTTTCTCCTTTGTCTTATTTATTAACTCACACACATTTTCCTATACAGCTTCATTTCAAACCTCTGCATGTCCTTCCTCCTGTCCTTTCCTGTCTTTCAATCATTTACACTTTCCTTTTAATTTTTTGGTCAAGATATAGCTAAATATAACTGTGCAATACAGCTTTCTGTTTTAGTCATACATAATCTACTGTTTTTCCCTTTAAGTGTCTTTACTTGCCAACTATGACCCCTTTTCCTCCTTTCTCATTCTCTTCCGCACATGCCTATAGCATTTATTGAACACTCTTTCAACCACCACAGCCTACCTAAGTATTGTTGCTGACCATGTCCATTGCTTTTATTATTATTTAAATTATAATAACTGTATGGTAGTATTTGATAATAATTATTACATTGATATATGATGACTTAATAACGGCACTAATGATAGTAATGATGTACCTATATTATTTTCATTGTTGAACTTAACCATTAGCCACATTTAGTTATCATATATAATCACGCTGCTATTATAATTGCATCAGTATTATTACAGTCATCACCATTACCTGCTGAGATTGGTCTATTGACCTATGCCCCAAGACTACATGCACCTTATTTACTTGCTGCTACTTTTTTGTACAAATTAGTATAATTTACTTTGTATATCTTAGTAATGACTTCAATGTTAAATAATTTAATTTATCTATCTATCTATCTATCTATCTATCTATCTATCTATCTATCTATCTATCTATCTATCTATCTGTTTGTCTGTCTGTCCTTTATATTTGGTAAGTAAGGAGGCCGTGCAGACAGCAGGATCAGTTCAGGCGGCCGGCCGGGGGACCGGACGGACCGGGGCAGAACCTCCGGAGGACGACCCGGAGGCTGTGCAGACAGCAGGCTCCGGTCAGGAGGCCGGACGAACCGGGGCAGAACCTCCAGAGGACGACCCGGAGGACGCACAGACAGGTTTCCAGGCAGACGGGCAGGCTTGGACTGGCGCTCTGGAAGACGGGCAGGCTTGGACTGGCGCTCTGGAGGACGGGCAGGCTTGGACTGGCGCTCTGGAGGACGGGCAGACTGGATCTCTGGCGGCGGACGGGCAGACTGGATCTCTGGCGGCGGACGGGCAGACTGGATCTCTGGCGGCGGACGGGCAGACTGGATCTCTGGCGGCGGACGGGCAGACTGGAGCTCTGGCGGCGGACGGGCAGACTGGAGCTCTGGCGGCGGACGGGCAGACTGGAGCTCTGGCGGCGGACGGGCAGACTGGAGCTCTGGCGGCGGACGGGCAGACTGGAGCTCTGGATCGGGCACCAGTAGTGGGTAAGGGGCGTCTCGACCCGAGACCCCCTCGGAAACAGGAATCAGAAGAGAAGCATCACCACTGAAGACCCCCTCAGGAACAGGAATCAGAAGAGAGGCGTCACCACTGGAGACCCCCTCAGGGACAGGGACCAGAAGAGAGGCGTCACCACTGGAGACCCCCTCAGGGACAGGGACCAGAAGAGAGGCGTCACCACTGGAGACCCCCTCAGGGACAGGGACCAGAAGAGAGGCGTCACCATTGGAGACCCCCTCAGGGACAGGGACCAGGAGAGAGGCGTCACCACTGGAGACCCCCTCAGGGACAGGGACCAGAAGAGAGGCGTCACCACTGGAGACCCCCTCAGGGACAGGGACCAGAAGAGAGGCGTCACCAGTGGAGACCCCCTCAGGAACTGGGACCAGAAGAGACGGGCAGGACCTGGGCACCGGCGTGGGACACTGCAGAGCAGGGCAGGACCTCGTAGCTGGCGTGGGACGCTGCAGAGCAGGGCAGGACCTCGGAGCCGGCGTCGGACGCTGCGGCGCAGGGCAGGACCTCGGAGCCGGCGTCGGACGCTGCGGCGCAGGGCAGGACCTCGGAGCCGGCGTCGGACGCTGCGGCGCAGGGCAGGACCTCGGAGCCGGCGTGGGACGCTGCGGCGCAGGGCAGGACCTCGGAGCCGGCGTCGGACGCTGCGGCGCAGGGCAGGACCTCGGAGCCGGCGTCGGACGCTGCGGCGCAGGGCAGGACCTCGGAGCCGGCGTCGGACGCTGCGGAGCAGGGCAGGACCTCGGAGCCGGCGTCGGACGCTGCGGAGCAGGGCAGAACCTTGGCGCAGACGTGGGGTGCTGAGGCACTGGAGCAGATCTAGGAGCAGGCAGGACCTCCGCAGGCTGCGCAGACAGGTTCTCCGCAGGCTGAGCTGACAGGTTCTCCGCAGGCTGAGCTGACAGGTTCTCCGCAGGCTGAGCCACTGGAGCTGGAGGTGAAACTGGAGGCGTGGGCCTGGGAGCCCGTGACGACACCCGTGACCGTGGAGCTGATGGCGTCACTCGAGACGTGGACCGAGGAGCTGGTGTCGACCTCCGAGACCTGGCCTGCCCCAGTGGTTTTGGGCTAATCGCCAATCTGGTTCCCCAGAACGGCGACCACTCTGGATATTCCAGCGGCTCAGGCTCCGTGTCCAGTCCAAGGAGCATTCCCACCAGTTCATTTGACGTCATGTACTCGATGGGCTGCCGCCCCTGGTGCCTGGACGTCCTCCTCCTCCTGGACCTTGTGGGAGGAGGATCAGGAAACCACAGGTCTGGCTCCTCCACCGTTGGGAACCAGTCAGCAACCTCAGAACCGTAAAACTGATACCAAGCCATCAAACCTGCTGGGTCCAGTTGTGGTCAGATCCTACTGTCACGAATGGAGGTGGGGGTGAGGACCCAAATGCAGGCAGGAGGCAGAACTGGTGCAGGTAAAAGGTTTATTTCCCAGGAACACAAGACAGGCAACCATAGACGACGGGGATAAACTCCAGAGAACAAAAACCAAACATGACAAAATGAGGATCTGACAATGAATGACTGAAAACCGGGAGTACTTATACACAGAGGGAGTAACAAGACACAGGTGAAGTGGATGACTAATCAGACCAGGTGAACTAACGAGGCAGGAACAGAAAACCACAGGAACACAAGAGGGAAAACCAAGCATGACAAAACTGAAAACTAAAGCATGAACATAAGAACTACAAACCAAGAACATGACCAAACTAATCATGACAAAAACCAAAATCCTAAACAATCAAAACACCCACCAAAACCCAGAAACCGTGACAATTATAATAAATACCACATAAAGGTTATTATGGCCTAAACATTACACAGTGGAAAACTGAACTTTTTGACTGTAGTAACTCTGGATTCCGATGTTCCAAAGCAAAAATACATACAAACTACAGTCAGGGCGGGTGGAGCTTACTCACCAATTGATGTCAGAGCAGAATGATCCATCTCTTGTTGTGGTTCATGGCAAAAGCATCAATGATCTCTTGCTCATCAAGGGCTCTGCACATTCTACATTGATAAACAAAGCCAGATTGATGTTTCTTGAGTCCACGCTGTTGCTCCTCATATAATAATAATAATAATAATAATAATAACTTTATTTGTATAGCACTTTTCGAAACAAAGTTACAAAGTGCTTCACAGCATTTAAGAACACATACACAAAGGTAAAACATAAAACGTGAATTCAAAAGAGACAATAAAATTAATTAATAAAAACAAATTCACAATAGCCATTCTATAAAGGTTCTATAAAGGTATGTTTTTAATTTAGCTTTAAAAGTGCTTTAAAAGTGCTTACAGTGTTGGCTGCCCTGAGCTCCTCAGGCAGAGAGTTCCAAAGTTTAGGAGCTCTGACTGAGAAGGCCCGGTCTCCTCTAGTGAGGAGACGGGAGGGGGGCACAGTCAGGAGGCTCTGACCTGAGGAGCGCAGGCACCGACCCGGGACATAGGGGGAGAGCATGTCACAAATATAGGTGGGGGCTACACCATGGAGGGCTTTAAAAGTAATTAATAAGATTTTAAAACAATTCCAAAATTGACCGGTAGCAAATGTACGGAAGCTAAGATAGGGGTGATGTGTTCATGTTTTTTAGTGCCTGTTAAAAGTCTTGCTGCAGAGTTTTGGACCAGCTGGAGACGACTGAGCAACTTCAGACCTAAACCTGTGTATAGCGCATTACAATAGTCCAACCGGGTGGAAACTAGTGCGTGTATCACCTTTTCCAGGTCAGACTGGGAAATAAAATATTTGATCTTGGCTATATTACGAATCTGATAAAAACAAGATTGGACAACCTTTGTAACCTGAGGGCTAAAATCAAATTGTGAATCTAAAATAACCCCCAGGTTACAGGCAGATGGTTTTACCAGATTGGATAAACTATCAAGAGAAGAGAGATTTTGAGTGACTTGAGATGGACCGAATAGAATTATTTCTGTTTTTGATTCATTGAGTTCTAAAAAATTTTGGGACATCCAGACCTTTATGTCAGAAAGACAGTTAAAAATGCGAGTGAATGATTCATTCACCTATTTGACCTATGGGAAGCATGTAAATGGAAAATAAAATAGGCCCAAGGATGGAACCTTGTGGAACACCGTATGATAGGGGGGCCAAGGAAGATGAAAACTCTCCAAGTACTACAGAGAATAACCGGGATGAAAGGTAAGAGGAAAACCAAGATAATGCAGAGTCAGTAATGCCAATAAAATTTCTGAGACGCTTTAACAGAGTGGCGTGGTCAACTGTATCAAATGCTGAACTTAAATCAAGTAAAATTAAAATTGAACATAGACCAGTATCAGCAGCTAAGAGCAGGTCATTGGTGACTTTTATAAGGGCAGTTTCGGTACTGTGGTGTGAGCGAAAGCCGGTTTGAAACTTTTCAAACATGTTATTTTTCATGTGCTCGGTCAGCTGGGTGGCAACAGTCTTTTCTAAAAGTTTGGCTAAAAAAGGCAGATTTGATATAGGTCTGAAATTGTTCAGGTCCAGAGGATTAAGTGAGGGCTTTTTTAGAATCGTTCGAACTACAGCACTCTTGAGACCAGGGGGGACACAACCAGATGACAATGAACTGTTAATAATAGAGAGGATGTGGGGACCCACGGTGTCGAAGATGTCCCTCAAAAATCTAGTGGGCAGAATGTCTAATTTGCAGGTAGTAGGATTTGCATGCTGAATAAGATCCTTTAAACTGGATAAAGAAATTTGTTTAAAATGTGTCAGTGAGGACACAGTTCGGTTCGGGACATCAAAGTTGCCAGGGGCAGGTGGAATGTTATTCCTAATGTTGGCAATTTTATTAACAAAATGAGTGAGAAACTGCTCACATTTTGCAGCAGAAGCATCAATAGGAGGGGTAGGAGGGCAAGTAACTAAGTTTATTGTTTTAAATAATATTCTAGAGTTGTTGCTGTTTGAGATTAACTCTGAGAAATACAATTTACGTGCTTCTTCCACTGCCAATTGGTAGGCAAGCATATGGTGTCTAAGGTTTTCTAAAGATACCACAAGTTTATCTTTTTTCCATTTGCGTTCTGCTTTTCTGCATTGTTGTTTTAACTGCCTAGTATGATGATTAAGCCAGGGTAGGAAATTCCTTTTGATAGGTTTTGTTTTATATGGGGCAATAATATCTAGAATTTCCTGGCATGTATTATTGAAATTGTCCAGGAGCTCAATTACTGATGACACATTTGTTTGCAAATTGCTAATCGGTGCAGCCAGAAATATGGTGCTAAAACTGTTTGTTGAGCTGGGTTTGAAACTGCGAGTACGGCTGCTTGATGTAAGCTTTTGTATGGTAGAATGCAAATTAGTTTTGAATGAGACACCCTTATGGTCAGAGACACAGAAATTCAAGAGGTTTACATTATCAATGTCAACTCCCAGGGAGAGGACAAGGTCAAGAGTATGTCCTCTGCTATGGGTTGGATTTTCTACATGTTGGACTAAGTTAAAAGAATCTATAAGACTAATAAAATCAGTGGTAAAACTTGAAGAACTGGGACAACACACATGTATGTTAAAATCACCAACAATTATCACCCTATCATATTTGGCAATAGTGCACACAAGGAAATCTGAGAATTCTTCAATGAATTCATTGGTGGCTTTAGGTGGCCTATAGATAACGGCACAGAATGTAGGTTGTGGGCCACAGAGAAGAAAGACCAGGGATTCAAATGAAGAAAACGTATCATTAGGGAGGGCGGAGCATTTGTAATCAGATTTATAGATCACCGCAATTCCACCTCCACGACCACACAATCTTGGGTGATTAAAGCTAGAGTACTCAGGTGGACAGGCTTCAATTAAGGGGATAGTACAGCCAGGTGTAAGCCACGACTCAGTAATAAATAAAAAATCAATATTATTTGACATGATGAACTCTTGGCAGAGAAAGGACTTGTTTGTTAGGGACCTCACATTGAGAAGACAAAAATTAGTTGTGCGTGGGGTAAGAAAAGGAGTAGTAATTTTAACCTGAATTAGGTTTTTTCTAAGGCAAAAAGGAACAAATGATTTTGATTTTGACCCAATGGCACCATGGATTCTCTCCCGTACAACTGTTCCAATGGGAAGTACCTGCAGTGGCCAGCAGGAGGCGACCTCAGTGGCGGTGGAATGTGCAGTCATCGGAGAGGAAGAGGCAGAGGTCACAGTGGGGGTATTTGATGTAAACGTAAACAGTCATGCACGTGTGCAAGTTTGCACCGCGTGTTGCATATTAGCCGCAAGTATGCGACAACCCGACCTGTTCGGATGAAGGCCATCTCCACAAAACAGTGAGGCACGGTTCCAAAATAAATTAAAATTGTCAATAAAACTAACATTATGGGAACTGAAGATTGAGTGGAGCCAAGTATTAAGTCCAAGTATTCTGCTGAACCGGCCAGCGCCGCGGGACAACGTGGGAATGGGGCCTGAAATGAAGACACTCAGTCTTACAGAGTCGAGGAATGTGAGAAGCTCAATGAAGTGTTTTTTAGTGATTTCCGAATGCTCGTGTGCTGTATCATTAGTCCCCACATGAATTATGAGCCTGTGGACTGTGACAGGAGCTGACTGCAGGATGACCGGGAGTTTACTTAAAATATCGGAGACTGAAGCACCAGGAAAACAGTGCGTAACTGCATTGAAAAATCGGATGTGTTTTATGATTGAATCTCCAACTATCACCATAGTAGGAGAGAAGAGTGGCCTTGGTGGGGATGAATGTAGGATGTCCTGGGGTTGTGAAGAGATTTCAACTGGATTGTAGCTTCTCAAGTCGGAGACAGGCTGTGGGACAACAGACTCGAGCCCCGCGCATTGCGTTGCCAGAGGTGGTGTGGAAGAAGGAAAAACACCCCCGGAGCGCCGGAGCACAGCCTCTTTGAGGAGCCTACGGCGGCGGGAGGCCGAAGTCATAGGCCGGGCTGTGGAGCGCTGAGGGATCCGGTGGTGTCGGGGGTGTTCGGACACTGGGCCAGAAGATGGACGAGTCTCGGGCTCCACCAGAACGGGAGCAGCATCACTGTGAGCCGGACCATCACACAGCAAAGCAGCACAAACCGGGGTACTCCTCCGGAGCGCAGGGGAGTCAAGAGAGGACTCCAGGTCTGGAGGGACCTGTGCCGTTCTGCTAGTACGAAGGGGCGCCAGGGAGTCGACAGCCAGGGCCGCGTATCTGTTCGACAGGCTCAGGGGCGGCGATCGGGACGTATTTTCTGATATCCTCGTTGGTCTGCGGACAAATACCTCTTCATCTGATATCAACCCTGGCCTGGGAGTTGAACAGAAAGAGGGCCGTGGGCAAGTGGATGGATCCCACAGAGCAGTGTCCTGAAGAGCAACGCTGAGTGAAGCAAGACACTTGGATTGTCCACAAGCCACATCCATAAGTTTGTGGAAGAGTACTTCTTTTTTCTTCAGCTCAGCTTTGAGACGCCGATTGTCCTCCTCAAGGTCAGTAATAATACCAGCAGCTTTTTTAAGAAGTTCTGTATCATTGGTACTGTTATTTGTAGCATTTACTTTGCATGATGTGTTGAGACCAAGTGACACGTCTGAGCTGGGTGACGCCATCTTGATGAGGCATTTTGACGCATCGTAAATAAGAAAAGCTGCAGTCACAAATTTCAGAAGTGACAGGCAGTATGAGTGAAATACACAAAAAATGTCCAGATCAATAAATGTATCCTTGTGTGGACAGAGAAGGAAGAAAAACTTTTGCTTTGTTTTGCAACAGTTTTGTCAAATTTCCTGATGACATGTAAAAATTCAGTAAAGTTCAGGTGTCAGGTGTTTCATTTTCCCTGTCTTTTCTGTGCAATGCTCTGCCATGCAGTCTAACATCATGCTTCCACAACTACCCGCATATATTCACAATTTTCACTTACCGTTTTTGAATGTCCCTCGCTGAGTCCATTGCTTATTTTTGAGCCACTCTGTTTCCTCAGCTTGAACTCAGTCCATGCATCTATTGCATATTCAAGGCTAGCACTGTGTGTGTGGAATAACTGTATAGCTTTAACCCAGGTGCTACATCCATCCTGGATAAATGCGGTTTCTTTGCAAAATTGGAGGCCTCCGTCAGCAAAATGTTTGCATGCAAAGCAAAACACACAGTCCTTGGTGACCGAGTACTCCAGCTAATACTGCTTGTACCAATGGCCACATTTGTGTTCCGCACTTCTTAGCCCGGTATTTGGTTAGCACAGGGTGACATGGCCCTTCTGTCTGGCTGATATCAGATACAACGGAGAGGAGCTTATTTCTACTTCCATTGCACCCGTGGATGGACGCAAGCAGGTCTTGCTGTCCATCACTATCCCTTTCCTTCTTGTAGTCCTTAGAGCAGACCTGTTCCTGATCCTCACTCCTGCCAGGATCCTCTGTGGGGTTCACTTCAAGGTTGGGGCTAGCTGGGTCTCTATCGGTATTCACGGTCATTTTCGCTTACATGTGAGAAACTTCTCTATTTTTAGCTTTGGTCCAAAGTAGCTTTAGTGCACTTCTTGCCACACAAACAAAGTTCACTGCTGTACCACTAAACTCACAAGATCAGGTCAAGGGCCATGTTAGACCCTTACTTGACTGGTGAGGTTTAGTGCCAGCACAACTAATTCTATACTTTTAGCCAACAAAAATAATAATTATCCAAAACTATATTTAAAATTACTATTTGAATCTGATAGTGATAAATTAAATTAAATCAATTAATATTATTTCATATAATAATTTTCATTACATCCTTGGGGTTTCTAAGCAGTTGCTTGACTGAGTCTTGGTGTTGGTGCAGCAACCAATAACCCCAAAAGGGAGACTATTTGTGATAGCTTGTTGGGTCAACACTTTGAAAAGGCATCAAAAAGGGATTTATACCCTCTGACTGACAAAAGGGTTAGTCAACTGAAAAGCCATCACCATTGGAATCCTTCAATGATAACGTTAATTCAAGCTGACCTCTCTGGATTTTGTTTGTCTCAAAGTCTCTTCTATCCCAGCCTGATCCCATGGTAATCTGAAAGTGTTACCCACACAGAATGTAGTCACATTGTCTTTGCATGTTTATTTTAGGTTGCTTAGAAATATTGCCTAAAGTGCGGGATTAATATTATGTATTTTCAAGTTAGGTTGATGGGGTGTAGTATCATGTCCAAGCCAGCAGGGGGCGTTTGCAGTGGGGAGAGTGTTGTTGGTACAGCAGGTGGCTTGTCATTCTGATGAGAGCTGCCAGTCAAACAACATGTCTTGTGTCTGCTTCGCTCCAATAACAGATTAAAAATCATCTGGCCATACCACTGGACGTGCAACAAAAGCATGGTTCCCTAAGTTTTAGGACTCATTACTTGTGTTGTGGCTGAAAGTAGGATAGCTCTCAAAAACTAAAAAAAAAAATCAATTCAAACATTGTTGAAATTGACCCACTAATCTCAATACTTGGCCACTGCCAGCTATTAAGTAATGGATCAAGTAAAGAAGAAAAAAGGGGGAAAAAAATAAATGTAGGGGGTTCAAAGAGGCTTCAGCACCTCCTGGACTGTTATAAACCATCAGTTAGCTGAGCCTACCACATCTTCAAACAAACGGCTTCAGTGTGATGAGTTCCCCGAAGAGGTCTGCGGCTACTCTGCATTGAAAGCACCCAGAATTTTGCCGGTGTGTGCACTTTTAATTGCGCTCGCATTGCTTGCCCCCCAGCCCATCAAATTTCTCTCTCTCCATGTCCCACTCTGGCCCTTGCTCGCCCTGCCTTCACAAGGCCCCCAACTGCTCACTCCTCCCCCTTGTCTCTTTCTCATTCTGTCGTTTTAGCCCTCTCTCTATCTGTCCATTCTTCAAAGGGAGCTTCGTTCATTTTATTTTAATTTCATAGACAAACCCTGAGGGAAGGAATAAGAGATGGCGGTGTGAGAAAGAGAACGAAAGGGAGAGAAATAAGAAACTCAGCTTTATTTTAGTGATGGCTCTGTGGTATTGGGGCAAAGTCTTTGATGGTTGGTTACTGGCCAGCCAGTGGCAGTGCCTAATAAACAAATCACTAACTCCTAACAGAATGGTGTTACTTGCTGATGTCTGCACAGAAATATAATAAAAGGATAGCCCTAATTGGAGTTTGGTCTTATTTTCTTGCAGCAGGCCTCCTTTCTCTTGATTTGAACACCATTGTCCCAAACTAACTGATCTGAGATCCAATAAGAAAACTTAACTGAACAAAATAATGACCATACATGAGTCAAAACAAAAACTGTCTGTGATTAGTGTGGACGACTGACGTTTCTGCATGCACAGCTAAAGTTATTAGAGTAGGTATGGGTTGTTGCAAGCTGGTTTGTTGCTCTTGGCTCTTTTGATGTGTTTTTTACTTTCCAAAACTTTAAGTACGTGTTCTGAGCCAGCACTATTGGAGGGGAACACCACTTTCACCAACAGCCAAACCTAGAAACTGTCCAACTGTCTTCTAGCTTGAGCTCCAAGTTCACGTTGAAGTCATTAAGATGTCCTCAATAAAGCACCAGAATTTCAACCTTACATTTGCTTCCTTGTCCAAAATTAACTATATATTACTACTGCAAGTATTGTTCAAATTGTACAAATCACCAGTATAGTTAATAATAGAGCCTAGTGGTAGGCACCCCATATGCTTTAAACAAAATCCTTGCATGCTATTTAGCTCCCGTATGCATGTTGCCATGTTGCTGATTGCTGATTAAACAGTCGTTCTTTAAAAGGTCAGCTTTTTCAGGCCTTCTTTTGAGCTTGGCTCCATGTACTTTAGAGTCTGCATAAGTGTCAAGGTTTTTAGAATTTCATTTATTTTTTTCACTTTTACCTCTGCAGATGAGTTCAAATATGCAGATTAAGTTTTTACCTGCAGCATCAGCACCTCATGTACTATAGGTCCATGCAACTACTGTAAGTGTACAACCCCAGGAGTACTTGCAAGCCTGTGTATGATGCATTATTCGCATGTGTGTGTGTACGCGAGCGTGTCAGCATGCAGGTGTACACGCTGTATGAAAGATGAGCTCTGACGACAGGCCGTCCACCTTGCCCTCTGGCTATTTCTGTTCTGTGCTTTCCTCAGCGTCTGTTGCGTAATGATCTGGGAGATAGAGATCACTCTTGTTTGTTGTCTCTATCAGCCATAACTGGGCCTTGGTGCCAGAAGGTCAAGTGTACAGAATAAGAACAGGCTTACACAACACAGACTCACCTTTGATGTGAAAGGAAGGATGTGTGAGCTTCTCTCAGTTTGAGGGTGGTGATTGATTTCAAACAACAAAAATCTAGCTAAGCAGAAGTAGACTTGCAGTTACCACTTCAGTACCACTCTGTGTGGGGATGTTTAACTCTTAGTAAGTGTTTTAAGGACAAATACATATTACAAGTATTAATTTTGCTCTGGAAAAGTACAGTATAAGGGGTTATTTTAGTTATGTATAACCATAACTATTAAATGGCCTGCAACTGCAGAGTTTTCTATCTTAGGTCATGTATAAACGTGAAGGATTAAAAGCTAGGACATGGTTTATTCAGTTTGTGTTCATTTGATGTAACCATTATTATCCAAGCCTGTAATGGTTGGCATGGAACCATTTCCAGACATTGCTTGTTGTTAAAAAAAACTAGAGACTATGACATATATATAACATTTGATCACTAAAAAGTGGGAGCCAGTGATCTGTAAGCCTGCAGGTGGCACAAGTTTGTGAGATCTGCAAATCATTGCACCTGTTTTTAATTTACATTTTCAATTGTGCATTCCTGCCCCTACATGGTCATCTGAAAGGGGCTCAGGAGAGCTTCTGCCCCTTCCCATTGCAAGGAGTGAATTAAGGTGGTTCGGCATTTAGTCTGGATTCCTTCTGGATGCGTTTCCAGGGAGTTGTTTATGGCATGTCTCAGTGGGAGCAGGCCTCCAAACTGACCCAGGAGCATATGGAGAGATTTTACTCTTGACTGGTTGATAATGTCTTGGTGTCCATTCAGAAGAGTGAGAGGAAATAGCTGGTAAAATAGAATTCTGATAGACTCAGAAATGTATAATCAATGGAAGGATGGATGGATGGATGGATGGATGGACTCACAAGTTCTTGAACTTTCACCTTCATCTAACAAATCAGACAAAAAGACATTACAAAAGTATATAACTTGAGGATTTTTGGGGACAAAATGGCCCATGGTCATTTTAAAGCAGAAAATTCTTACATGCACAATCTAGGTCACATGCAAATTTTACACTCAGTGAAAAAGTCTGTATCCGAGGCATGCAATCCCTGTTCACAGTTGGAAACAAAACATGCTCTGAATGAAGGTCTGCTCAACTGTATCTAGGATTTAAAGCTTCTGATCCCTGTCACAATGCAATCTGAGTCCTGGAAACCCTTCCAAATACGGTAGGGAAAGACTTGTGGATTGAAAGTTTTCAATTCCAGACTCAGCTAATAATGAGTACTGCTTCAAATGTGGAACATTTCTTATGGTTAACCAGGATTTCCCATGTTCATATACTGACATTTTTACCAGTGTTGCTTTGTCTTTTCAGTGTCAGTTAACCTAATGTTGTGCTACTTATGTTCAAATTTGTAAATTTTGTAATGTAAAAATTGTCTTAAACATGCTAAAATGACCAAATATCTGTAAAGGTGACAGGAAATGTCAATACAGCTGTGACCATTGGTTGACTGAACATTTTAACAGCTTTAAACTTAATATTTTGTACTTTTTTTCCAAAACCTTTGGTAGACAACTTTTGTTTTGTTTTCGTTCCAGGATTGTTGGAGACCAGAGAGCTATCAGGGCTTTCCACCACATAGTGGCAAGCTTCTACATTCAGATTATTTTAAAATATAAACACACAATTTAAGATTTTATTGGCATGAGCAATAAAGCATAAGACATAAAATAACTCTCTAATCTACACATTTAGATTTTATATTATGAAAATAAAATTATGCCATGCAATTTCCAGTATTCCAAATTATTATGCATATGCTATTTTGTGAATTTTTCCTTACATAGATCAATTTTCTATAAACAAATTAAACAAAAAAAAAAAAATTCCAGATCATTTTTCATGTTAACGTGTTAACAGCTCTTTAATTATTAAAGTTGGAAGGATAGTATCTGAGGAGGAAACAATGCTGTTATTTGGAGGTCTACTGCAGGCCCACCCTCACAGATCTTCATTTTAAGGATGCTCCACAGATTCTCAGTAGAGTTGAGGTCAAGAGATGATGGTGGCCCCACCATGAGTTGTTCTTGCTCTATAGCAGCCAATATTATTCTGGTATTTCTGCAGAACAGGGTGGAACATTGCCTTTACTGCAGAAGCAAAGCTTCTTCCTTTTATACTATGACAAGAAATGGTTAGTTAGAAATGGAATGGATTAAACCGAGGTCGTTTTGACACATTTAGACATCCTAAAAGGTCCTACCATCTCCTTTTCTATTATTCCATCTTAAATCCACCACCTTGCTGATGTGGCAGCCTTGTTGAGACATGGTGACCATCCGGAACTCCATCCATCTGGACTACACAGTGTATCACAGCAATTATCAGTGAATAAAATTAGTCGTCATGTATTTCTGAGCCCATTGCAAATGTTTCTCTCTGTGATCACTGGTTAAGGGAGGCCCAAATACAGTTTTATGCATAACAGCAGCCTCTGGAGTATCCTGATGAAGAGGTTCACCAGTAGCTTCAAATGTCTGCTTGCTGCTCATCAGTGGATTTTAGCAGCTGATCTCTGAAAATGATGCATTTTTTTCTGACAAAAATTGCACCAATTACACACTTCATTTGCAGAACAAATCCTTCTAATCATATAGTGTTTGGAAACTGGGACTTGCTTAATAATGTGGAACAACCTCTTTCAGTAGTTTCTCTGTAATAAAGACCACCTTTGAAACTAATGATAAAACCTGTCTGAGGTTATCAGTGATCTAAACAGACAGGAGAAACAACACAAGCAAAATTTTCCACAGAAAACTGAAAACCAAATATTTCATTAACTGAAATCCATATGCCATATATTATGTCATATATTAGACATGTGGCTGATTTGTCACCAGAAGCATAAATAACACAAGAGTCAAGGTTTGGCAACGACTAAAATGTTCACAGCTGCCTCACGTGCTATGTCATAGCTCTTTTTTTAAATGTAGATTTTATTTAGCCAACAAGTAGGCTATATTTATTTATTTAATGTTTTAAAAAGTGTTTTTAGAAGAACTTTTTTGATCTTGGCAATATTCATTTTCATGCTTGGTGTACTACACCTGTTAGAAGGAAGGAGAAAGAACAAACCTGTGTGGGGTCTTGGGAAGACTGCAGCAGGGATCCAGAAAGACATAAATAAACATCAAACAAAAATGAGATTTACCTGTTTGATCATTAAAAGCACTTACTTTCCAACAAGGACCAGCAGTGTAGAGAAGGAAGAGAGGAAGATGGAGAGCAGAACGGGAATGAGAGGAAGGAGAGCTGAGGGCAGAATGTCCTCTAGGAATACAAGCAGTGCCTCGCCAAATACAAAAACAGGCCTCTCTCGTCTTTCTTTATCCTTCTATTTTATTCTCTTTGTTAGAGGAACTTGGCGTACAGGACTTCACAGGCAGCTACAATGAGCACATCAAAGCATGTCGACAGATTGTGGCCCAACAGACAGACTCGAAGTGGGCTTTAATTTCTTTGTTGAAAATTTAAAAAAAAAAAAAAAAAAAAGCTGAGCACAAAATGGGGAAATGAAAGCATCTTCTTTTTGTTGTTTTGTATGTATGCCTCCTTCCTGTTGTTCTGCCGATTGCTTCAGCATTCTTTTCCTTTTAGAACTTCCACATGTTTAAGGTGGTGAGGGTCAAGCCGGCACCTTGTTTTTTTGTCAGATACTCATTCAGGGAGGTTTCCATCCTCCCTTCTGTCTTTCTTTCTTACTTTCTTTCTCTCTCGCTCTCCCCTCTCGCTGACTCTTCTGACAACCTCTGTTTGAGTTCAGCCCACATGGCTCTGGGCGAAAATCAATGCCCATATGTGTCTTCAGCTGCTCTACACTGGACTGATGAAGGTTAGAAGAGAGAAAGAAAGACAGATGAGCAAAATCCACAGACTCGAAGAGAGTTCAGCTGATTACAGGCAAAATATTCATCATATTGTAGATTTGTTTACTGAAATAATGGATGAATAGTTATTTTTTTCAAATGCTCTTTTGGTTTGTATCCCTGTCTGCCCCAGGTGCCTGTTTTTGGTACATGATGGATGGGGAGAGGGCACACTAATTGTGGAGAGGAATTAAAGATTATTACCACAGGATTCAGCCAGCAATTCATTCAAACCAGCATTCAATGACCATTAGCCAGCATAGTGTGCTGCTAAGTTCACTGACCCTGAGTGGTGAAGCTCAGACTTGTTATTGATTGCCATCACCGTACCTCATTGTTTCTATGTCATGGGTAAGGCTACTCTCTTGTTTAATTGTTTCTTGTTGAATTGTAAAGTAGTGAGTGGGAGGCAATTGAAAGAGGCTTTTAAAATGTTTGCGCTTTAAAAAAATACTTTAAGAAAAGGCCAAAGGAAATGAGGACAGAATCTTCCTTCATCTCTACTTCATCGTTGCCCCTTCCACAGAAACCATCACAGGGTCGAACGGATACTGGGGCCGAAATGCGCTCAAACCCTGACTGTGGATTTTAATCACAACTGAACTCATTCTAAAGTTAGCTTTTTTGTTCACAATGACCCAAAGTTCAGAATTCAGGATTCAGCAGGCGTCTGAAAACATTTGGAGCTCTTGCATCATTGGAATTGGGTGCCACTGGACCCGGCTTCTTGCCCTCAGGGTAAAGTTTCATCCCCTTCTTCAGGAGTAGCCGGCATTTTACAGCAGCACACTCTTCCCAGATTCAATGCCTTCTTTGCTCCCTGCACTGACCCTTTTAGATATTCTGCAGAGACCACAGATACTTCCTTGGACTAGAGATGCTCCCCGGATCTTTCGCTTTCACTTCGACCTCTTGGCCTCCTCTTTCTGGTTTTGATCTCCCTTCCCTATAGCTCCTCTGCCCCTGGAGGGTGTCAGCCTAGGCTGAAGGGGCTTCCAGGGGGCTTCAAGGGGCCTTTCAATCCTTCATCCAGGTCTTAGTGTTCAAAGACCTTGGCCAGTCATCCTGCTGCACTCACACACAAATGGTTACACACTTACACACAAGCCTGCGCTCAACCATCTGTTTAGAAACACACACAAGCTGCACCATAATATAAAGACAAGGAGGTTGTATAGAGAAAGAGTAAGAGCTGCTCTGAATTTCAGAATGAGATCAAAAAGAACTCCTTCGAGATGTGGCCTTAGTACCTTCAAAATGAGATTAAAAATGTCAAGTGAGTCCAACGTACAGTATGCGAGTGGAATACAGTCGATATTCTCTTACCTATAAACAGGAATAAAGGAAGACTTGCACATCTCTTCAGTCCTAACTCCCCACCCTCCTCTCTTTTATTCTCTGCAGGGTCTCGGGGTCACGTCAGAACCAGATTATAGCTGGTTCGTAATGTTGTATAAAGCTGCAGTGTTCCCTACTTTAACACTGCCTTCTGGGACCCTAATGGCTGGAGAGTGGATGGAGAAAGCAGATGTGCCTTCAACAGAGGAAATACTTGCTGGTCAATCAAGTGTAAACGCCACAACTTAGCGACAAGCTCTGTGGCAAAATGATGGGCAGGGTGCAGGGAGCTGCAGTGGTAACTCAGAGACCTCTAACAAATATGTATTTTGAGCTGAGACTGCTGGGAGAGAATGGTTTAGGAGGCAGTAGATGGTGGGATAGAGCAAAGAGGGGGGAGTGTGAACTTACATTTAAGTGTGTGCAAATGTGTGTGTGCTAGTGTGGATGTACTGTGTTCTTCGTCTTCTATGCAGCTGTGTGTGCATTTTTTGTGTGCGTGTGTCCTTCAGTGGTACGGTGGAATAACTGTGTGTACACACGGCTTGCGAGGCCTTATCTAGATGTCCTAGTTATCGATTGGGCTACATGGCAGATAAGGAAAAGATGAGTACCCCCCTCCCACTCACCCCACACCCCAGTGCCTCATCCACATATCTACCATCCCATTCAGCAGCCCTCCTCCCCTTGCTCTGTGTGATACAGATGAGATGATTTAAAGCACTTAAGTGGAACCTGTCTACATCAGACCAAAGTCATTTCCAAAAAGACAGGGACTTTTATACTTGGAATGAACTTGGAACTATAATTGGGGAATAAAATGCCCATGCAGTCTACATTTACAGACTTTTGCTTTTTCTATAAAGCAGATGCAAACAGTCAATTATTTTATAGCTAATAGCTGCCAGAGTCTACAATAACCTGTAAATACAACAGTAAAAAATTATTAGAAATGTCTAAATATTTGTAATCATCATCTCACAATCTAAATTATTTATAATGAATCAGTTCAACATTATATATATATATATATATATATATATATATATATATATATATATATATATATATATATATATATTATTTATTTATTTTTATTTATTTTTTTCCCCATACTTTTCAAACATGAAGGTTTTCTTTTGAGGTTTTGAGTTTGTGTTACCAGACTGAAATATCAAAATCCAAGCTCAATTCCAAAAACATTGGGAAACTATGTAAAATGTAAATAAAAACACCGTGCAATGATTTGCAAATCTCATCAACCCATATTTTATTCCCAATAGAACATAAACAAATCAAATGTGGAAAGTGAAACATTTAAATATTAATGGAAAATATTTTTCAATTTGATTGCAGCAAAATGTCTAAAAAGTTAGAAGTAATCAAAAAGAACTGGAGGAGCATTTGACAGTAATAAAATTTATTGGCAACAGGTCAGTAACATGATGTAAAAAAGGAGCATGTCAGAGAGGAAGAGCCTCTCAGATGTAAAGCTGAACAGAGGTTCATCAATCTGAGACAAACTTGGTCTAAAAATTGAGAAACAATTAAAAATATTTCCTCACTGTAAAATTAATATCAAAAGTAATAAAAGTAATAAAAGATAAAAGTAATATCAAAAGATCCCACCATCTACAGTGTATAATATCATCAAAATATTCAGTTAGTCAGGAGAAATCTTTATGTTAAAGGAACAAGACTGAAGGTCAAAACTGGATTCTGGTGATTTTCTGGCCTTAAAGCAGCACTGCATTAAAACTAGATATGATTCTCTACGTAAAACAATACTAGGCCTAAAGAAGACTTTCAGAAATCACTGTGTAAAAACAGTTCACCCTGAAATCCACAAATGCAGGTAAAGCTCTATCATGCAAAGACGAAGCCATGTGTAAACATGATCCAGGAATGCTGTCATCTCCCCTGGACTTCTGAGACAAAGTGGAAATCTTTTCTGTGGTGAGATGAATCAAAATTTGTAAATCATGTCTGGAAACATGTGTCCTTCGGACTAAAGAGGAGAGTGAGCATCCAGCATGTTATCAGTGGACAGTTGAAAAGCTGCATCTCTTATGGGATGGGATTGCATTAGTATCTATGGTGTGGGCAGCTTTTACATGTGTACAAGTACATGGAAGTTTTAGAGCAACATCTGCTCCCATCCAGACAACGTCTCTTTCAGGGAAGGCCTTGCAGACTTCAGCAAGACGATGCTGAACCACATCCTGCATCCATCACAGCAGCATGGCTTCACAGGAGAAGAGTCCAGCTGCTGAACTGGCCTGCCTGCAGTCCAGACCTTTCACCACTACAAAACACCTGAAGCATCCTGTTCCAACTTTTTATACATGTGTTTCCGCATCAGATTCAAAAAGAGTTAATATTTTCCATTAAATAGTAAAATGTCTCAGTTTCAACATCTGATATGTTGTTTATGTTGTACTGGGAATAAAATAAGGGATTATTAGATTAGCAAGTCATTGTATTCTGTTTTAATTTTTAATTTTACACAGTGTCTCAGCTTTCTATAGAAATGGGGTTGCACTATTAAATTGCTAAAATTTATAAGTTGTAAAAGATTTAAATTTTCATTTAAAGCAAAACCTGGAAATAAGTCCTTGATCTTTACTCCGGGTTAGATGGTGGATAAAGAATTAAAGGGAGGGATTCCTAGACATGGTCATCCTGTCAGTGAATGTGTGAGGCATCAAATAAAAGATCACTTGACAGGGGACTCAGTGTACTTAAGGTCCCTCTGTTAATATGTCCATAAGATTTAGTGTTTTTTTATGTGTTCCATAACAAATCTTGAGCAAAATCAGTGCAATGGCTTGAATCTGGTGGGCAAGTTAGATGATATGCTCCACCTAAGATTACAGGAACCAACCAGACAACATTCGTATGGGTTTAAAGTTATTTTGCATGTAAAAATTGGGTTTTGCCTCAGAGCTAATTCTAGTTTAACAGTTTAATTTATCCACACATCACACAAGTAAGGCTCCACATGTCCATCATCCAGATGATTATTTTTTTTTGTATGTATATGTGTGTGTGTGTGTGTGTGTGTATGTGTGTTTGTGTGTGTTTTATGCTTGTTCACAGCTCTTGCATTCAAGTGGTGACTCTTGATATATTGTATACTGCAGTCACATGTAGCACTGCATTTGCAGTATACAGTACAAAGGATCTCCCCAGCACACAATGCCTCACTCAGAATTAATTGATTTCTGGCCAGGTTCATTTATCACGTGAAAAGCCCATGACTATGTGTGCAGGTTAGCTGCCCTTCTTTATTAGTTATTTGATCACAACAGTAGCTACCAAGCGTCTCTGAACTGAGAACAAGGTTTAGCTAGCACTGGCATCATATTACCAACTGACGACATGTCAAGATACCGGTTGCTAACTCTTAGTTACATTTCTAATATTATTAGAAGTGATAGAAAGTAGCAACATAACCTTTTGGATACTTTCAATACGCATGTGACAATTAAGCTTACTCCTCTTGTTGAGAATTAATCCTTGTTCTAGATCATCTCTATCTTTATAACTGACCATTGCACAGCATGGCTGAGTTGGAGGAGACTAGGCAGGCAGCATCATCAGCATCAGCTCTGAGATGTAGATCTAGGACTATGCTAGTACCTATAAAAGTTTTAGTACCTGTAAAGGGGACTTTACATTTTCCCAAATATAGCTATCTGCATGTAATAGGGAATAATTTTTTATCAATAATATTACACTAAAAGCTGTAAAAAAGTTTTAAATTATTAAAAGACTATTATGTTAATTAATCTCACTACTGTTAACGTATCTTCTGTTCAGTGTAGGCTACTTGGCAGTAGTTCAGCTCTGTGTAATACCCCAATCACCAGTTATTTCATTAATATAGTTAGAAATTGACACATTATCAGAGTGAAGATAGAATTCACTAATGTAATTTTAAACAGAGATAGATGGTGTTCCTAACATCATCACCTTTCAAACTGTAACTTGGCAAAGTAATAGGTGTCACTTCTTCTATCTGCTAAAACAAGGCTGTCACACTGGGAAAGCACGGTCATATTGATAAATTAAAAATAATTTTATTAAATCCAAATGTTCCTTTAAGGGTAGTAAGCTAACACTGTTTATGTTTTATTTTTTTCCAAGAGGAAAAACATAGGTCTTAAGTAAACTAGCTGGAAGTTACTAAGAAGAAAAACTTTGCCTAAGAAGAAAAGGCAAAGTATGTGGTGGATTATTGCCAAAGCATGTTGGAAACATTGACTATCCTGTCACAGAGAAGATAGTTCAATTCAAATCTTGACTGTGAGGTTTAAAGAGCAAATTACTGAGAAAAGGAAGACTGGCAGCAGTAGGCTGTGAAATTTATGGTAAAATGGAAAACTGCCAAATGTGTGAGGAAATATAAGCAAGTTCCGTGTAATCTGTTAACTTACTTTATCATTTATGTTTGTTCTGAATTAATGCTGTTAAATTTACAGGGGAATTTAATGCTGCATGAATGGTGTGTATTACTTTGTTCTTTTTAATTTATTTACAAGCCAAATGCTCAAAAAATTTGGACACTGAGTAGGATGCAAATAAAACAGAATGCAATGATTTAAAATCTAATCACCCCATATTTTATTCCGAATAAAACATCAACAACATATCATATTTTGAAACTTAGGCATTTTAGCTTTTCATGGAAAATATTTGCTCATTTAAAATTTTAATGGCAGCAACACATCTACAAAAAGTTGGAACGGGCAACAAAAGCTGGAAATGTAATTGGCACAAATCACAAACAGCTGGAGGAGCATTTGACGACAAATTAGGTTAAATGGCAACAGGTCAGTAACAAAAATGTAAAATTGTGCAACAGTTTCAGAAATTTGTTCTTCAACGTAATTTGGCCAAGAGAAATTTATTCTTGTTCCTGAAGGCACGAGAACAAAACCATGTCATTTTGTTCTTGTGGACATGGTTTGGGACATCTTGCGACTTGTTCTAGACGGATCAGCCAAGCAGAACATTTTTATCGTAGGGCTCCGAGAAGTATTGTGTGATTGGTCGGACATTTGAGGTGGCCGCGGTTAATGCGGAAGAGTTGGTAGCTTCTGCATTGCCTTTGATGTGACGTTAGATAGACACCTTTAATTGAGAGCGGATCAAGGTGGTGAGAAAGTATGAAAATGCACGTACAGCCCTGTCCGGCCATGAACAAAGTTGCTTGTTAAGTATGAAATCAGTGTGTCAAATGTTCATTGCACATAAAAACACAGACGTCCCCTGTAGAAATCCTTGCTAGACGAAGCTTCTCATGGAGTATGAATTGAGCAGAGCCAAAAAAAAAACTTTTTTCTTGTTCTTGCAGCCCAAGAACAAGAAAGTGTAACAAACTTAACCCTAACCTTACACAAGAGAGTCAATATATTAAACTGGCCTGTCTACAGTCCACACTTTTGACCAATAAAAAACATTTCGAGCATCATGGCAACAAACACCCAGGACTGCTGAGCAGCTAGAATCTTGCATCAGCCAAGATTAGGATAAAATTCCTCTCCTAACACTCCAGCCACGGGTCCCCTCACTTCCCAGTAGGAGTGAGATAGCTGTTTAAAGAAGAGGGGATGCTACAGATGGGTAAACATCACCATGCTGTGATGTCCCCAGCGTCCCAAGGTTTTTGGAATTGTTGTTGTATGTATTTATTGTTTTGTGCACAGACAGAAGGGTCTATATTAAACCAATGGATGGAAGCGACTTCCCCAAGTATGCCTCAGTATTCAGAGAGCTGACAAATCAAACTGCTAATTCTTCAATCAGTGAAGTGATGTCTGTTTTCAGCTGACAAAAATTCAGATAAGATCACTGAATGTCATGCCAACCAAATAGCAACCAGCTGACAGGTAGTGAAAATATGGCATCATTCAACTGCTAAAAACCGTGACATTTAGCTCAAAAGTTTGCACAAATAAAGAAACGCTGCTATATAGAGGGAGTCGTAAACAACTGCGCTAGGGGAAGTGAGTTTCCACTCAGCAAATCAACTTTTTACTATGTTAGAAGTTGGGTTCTGCCATCTGCTCTTTGCAATAGCACAAATAGCAGAAGTGCAAAACAATATTACATTGAGTAAAGCACTTTTATAATTTTGCTATACATATTTACATCTACTGCAATACTTTTACATTGTCACAATACACATTTGCATCATAGAAACCATATTTACATTTACAAAACAAAAGTACAATACCAACTACAAAGCAACTTTACATTTAAGTGAAACACTTTTACAAGTGACAATGTAAAAGTGTTGCAGTAGATGTAAATTTGTATCACGAAAATGTAAACGTGTTTCACTCAATTTAATATTGTTTTGCGCTACTCGCCACCGTAAACTACACACTGATTGCCTGAAGCTTTTTGTCTTCTTTAAATTATGACCAGAATTCAATTGGAATAATATGGATAGGTTATGTTTTTACAATGTATGCTCATTTTAAATTATGCTGTTTCCATTAGCACGCCGAATATTTTATATCCTGCTTCATTTATTTTGCCTACATTCTGTGCTGTCATACATTTCACACTTCTTAGGTTCCTGCTGTGATCACTTGAGTAAATGGTTTCTCAAAAAAGAAGAAAAAAATTGTTGCACCTGGAAAACCTTAATTTTATGTTCATTCTCTTATTTGGCTGTTTAAAAGGTCAAACAATGAGTTTGATGAATTCATCCATCACACACAGTTGGGTAACACAAGAGGAGCAGTTATTTCCTCATTTTTTTCTTTTCTTTTTCTCGCCTGTTCAGGTTTATAAAAAAAAAACCTGTTTGGGTTTTGTTGCCTCGCACTCGACTTCACTTTATTCCCCCTTGTCAGTAAATGTTGTCTTGTTGCCCAAGTGGTTCCCTCTGAATGTGCCACTTGGCTGAACAATTAATTTTTCTAATGACAGACCGGGACTGAGTGGGATGCAGTAAAGCAGAATGGCACACATACAGATAAAGCAATGTAATCCTTTAGGGATCTCAAAAGTTGAGGAGCTGCAGTTGGAACAAGTATGTACCATGTTGATGTTTGTGGATTGCTAGCTAAATTCTACAACTAGAACACATCTGAAGACATCATTCTACTCAAGGTTGCTGACTGACAAAGCATCATCTCTGTCAAACTATGATCTACATATTAAGCGTGCTTTAGGGATAGATTATGGCTTGATAAAGGCCAAACAAACTATCTTCACAGAGCTTTCATAGCTTTATCAGTGTGTGCTATTAACCTAGCTCATCGTGATACAGTTCAAGCTAGCTTAGTTTATCTCCTATGTTCTGTGTTTATGTGAGTAAGAAAGAAGCCAAACAGGCAAACTTAGATTTGTTTAAAAACTTAAAAAAGAGACAAGCCAGCTTTCCTTATCTCTATCAGTTTACCAACAGATCCGTCAAATTCAACATGCAGTTCTTGAAAGCCTTTTTTAGGTGTCTTGGAAAAGTCTCTGCTATTTCAAACTGCACTCTCCTAACAGCCACCATCTCTGTGCTTGATCAGTGCAGCATACTGGAAACCAAATTAATTGAATATTGCTAAAGTGTCCTACAAACACTACTAAATATCACTGTATAAATATATATGCCAGTTGCCAGATTTATGTAATCTTGTTCCATATGTGTTCTGCTTTCTGTAAGATCTTTAGATTGTTTTATTTCCTAATTGCTGTGCTGACATAAATGGTAAATGGACTTGTACTTATATAGCGCTTTTCCAGTCAGTTTGACCACTCAAAGCACTTTACACTACTTATCACACTCACCCATTCACACACACATTCACACCCCGATAGGCACATCGATAGGCAACGTGGGGTTAAGTGTCTTGCCCAAGGACACTTCGGCATATAGTCAGTGGAAGCCAGGAATCGATCCGCCTACCTTCCAGTCGAAAGACGACTGCGCTTCCTCCTGAACTACAGCCGCCCTATTGTATGTTCACAAAGCTAAATTCCCTAGAAAGCTGCTCTCATGCACTATTTTCTTTGTTTTGGATGAAAAAATCATCTAAAATTGATGCTAAGAAAGTGGCTAATAAAGAGTGCATTGACACCAGGAGAGTCCGCTAGACTTGGTCCGATTGGGGACGCGATTGGATAGGGAGGTGCTCTATTCTTCTGGTCCAGAATTGCGTTTATGCTGCACTTCTCAAACAAATGACACCTTTTAAATAGTGAGTTCCACTCTCTGCCAAAGGCACACTGCACCAAGAATACTGAAGGAAAAGACGAGGCACACAACAAAGAAAAAAATTCTATCATTTATTAAATAATGCAGAGCAAATATCGCTTTCTAGTACATAACAGCTAAATATGGAGCTGCATCAGATCTTAGTGGTCTTGGGTTATTAAGATTTTTATCAGAACTTTTACCGAATTCTTCCATGTCTTTCCCATCAAGAGCCACCTATCACCTCACAAGTACATATGTTTTGGATGTGTTTATCCACGATGCTGTGCACTGAACCCACAATGCACTTTGTTTTGTAGTCTGCTTCCCGTATTTGTTCCACTTGAAAAGGACCAAGATCTGTGTTTGTAGACTTTCCCAATTCTGGGTTCCTTCCTTTGCTCCAGTGGAAAAATGGTCACAATTCAGCTTTTTCCACTGGCTGTAGAAGCCCCATCAATAAAATTCTCTGACTTATTTGTCTGCTCTGATGACCAGTTGTTGCTATGTTTCCAAGCACTGGACCTGACTATCACCTTGAGATGTTTGTCCAAAAAGTCAGTTGATACATTTTTAAATTCAAGTTGTGGGCAGGTTTGATATGTTGCTAAATCTGTGGACAAAACCACCATGTTAGCAACACTACAAAGTCCCGTACTCACTGATTTCAACCCCCCACCCTAGCCCCCTGTAATATCACTAGAAACATTGTCAGTAACACACTTTGCCCTCAAGCTGCGCCTTCCACAGTGTGAAGATTTGCCCCACCTACCTCCTAACTACTCAATATGATCATATGAGCTATTTTACTCCCTTTTCCATGCTGCTTTTCTCAGTTTGAACAAAAACAGAAGACTCTTTCTTTTTTTTTCTCCTCCTCCTCCGTTTTCCTGCTTTTGAAGATTAATTCTAGTCAAAAGGACTAATATGCATTTCTTTTATCCCGTCCTCCCAATATTTCTTCTTTGCCCCTACCACTATTGCTAACTGGCACGCAGGTGAGAGGGAAAACAGTATAGCCAGCAGGAGGACAAGGAAGTAAATACAGAGATAAAATAAGAGAGAAGAAGCAAAGAAGGTGGAAAAAACAAGCTAGGAATAGCAAGTAAAAAAAAAAAAGTTGCTTTAGCGTGTGCTGTCATTGTCAAGGCTATGCAAGTGTGCCAGGCAGGCAGCAGGCAGTCAGTCAGCCAGTCCCTTTGGCTTCCACATGATAGATGCCCAGGGTTGGATTTGCATATGCTATTCAGGGCATCTCTCTCTCTCTCTTTTTATTTTTTTTATTGTTTTTAATCAGAGGCGAATGTCAACAGAATAAATGAAGTTGCGCAGTGAAGTGAAATTTTTATCACATCAGTGGTGTGTGTGTGTGGAGAGGGGGTATGATTATGATGATGCCACCACACATACCTCACACCCCACCCCACCCAACACATACCCTCCACCTCCATTCATCACAGGCCATATTGAGGGAGTGAAACTCAGTGGCGGTGCCGGTAATCAATGGAAGGGCTCCATATGGCGGGGATCAAAGGTGTCACATAGTGTGTGGTTCTGCTTTATTGCCAGCCAGCACTGTTAATTGGACAACAAGATCAGAGGCAATATTAAAATCCAATTAAATTGATATGAACAGATTGCCAAGTGATGTACACTAATGTATAATTGAGTATCAAGCAAATGCGAGTGGCCCGTCTCGAGCGCCGAGCTGCTGAATAAATGATGGGCGAGCCGTAGAGGACGGAAACAAGTTTGCACATTAGCCACCCTCCACTCCCCTTCCTTTCTCCTTCCCCTTCCCTCTATTGCTCTCTACGCCCTCAGATGTGGAGGGACACAGAATTTTTTTTCCCATCCCTTTTCTTTTTGGGGGGAAACTGGCTGTGGTTCTTAGGGACATTTTTGTCCTGCATAATAAGGGCATAGAAGTGAAAGGATTGCCTGTGTGTGTGGGATTGCATGTGTGAGTGCTTGATAAGGGCGGAGAAGCTTGTGTGTATGTCTATGCAAAAGGAGGGGTGGGGCTGACATGTAACATTTTAAACAGCGTAATTCCATCACAAGCAAACGCATTTAATTTGAGTTTAATAAAATCTAAATGATTTATTGCCTCTTTTGCTGGAGCTAAAGCAAGTGCATGTTGTGGTTCTTCGGCTGATCAGGCATAAGCACGGACGACCCCCCAACTATCACTGTATAAAAGCTCTTTAATGGAGAACTCTTTAAGAATATTAAATAAATAAGCAGGGAGAGAAAGATGTTGTGACACTAACAGAATAGTGAGACGTAGTCCAAGGTGACACCCCCAGATAAGGCTGGACTGTAGCCCAAAATAATCAAAAGTTCATCTCCAATTATTCATTTATTAATTGAATATTTTTAGCTTTGATTTCATGTGTGAAGCTAAAAAGCTAATTTGTGTTATTGGAAGGCTGATAAGGAGATTTCCATTTCAAATTTTAATGATATTTTGGCTCTAGTGATCCCCAATTTTTTTTTTTTTTTTTTTTTTTCTGGGGGGGGGTTACGACTAATTATTTATTTCTGTTATTTTGGTAGTGGTCCAGCATATGCTGTGTCTTTTCTTATGTCGCCCCCGGCCCCACCTCCCCTCTTTCTTGCATTAAGCTGGTTCCCTTAATTAAGCGGGCACAGGGCTCATTAGCTGCCATGGCGATGGGGTGACATGATGTGCCCATCTCAGTTCCCGCCGGCAATGCCCGGACAGAGTGCCTGGGGAGCAGGTGCTGACAAGGTCGCCGTGGCAGCGTGCCATCTGGACCGATGCTCGGGCCCCACTGCAGACTGGCTCTTTGTAGCCATAGATGGGCTAATGCCATCCTCCGACAACCCAGACTCTAAGACATCAAAACAGTGCTCCGGCTCTTAGGAGATCTGTGGATTTAACAACGGCTAAAACAAAGGCCCAATAATTGGTTTTGGCGCAATCTGTCCTTGGTTTGCCACTCTGGGGGCTTTCTTGTTATTGAGTGTGTTTGGAACAGACGGCACATTGAAGGTTTTCTTCATTTAGTCATGATGCACCTCCATTTGCATAACATAGACATACATGGCAAATATTGGGTAAATACATTAATACATAGATTACTGCAGCGTGTAGCGCACTAAAAATGTATTGAAACCTTAGAAGGCTGATGCATTTTTGTTTTCTTTTTTTATTTTATTTAAGCTCTTTTTTATTATTTCATAATGTAGTGAACAATAATCCTTTCCATATCTTGTACCCAACAGGAGAGACACATCAGTTTAAAGAGAAAAGCGTTGTAACACACTAGTTTAGTTTAGAGAAGAGGATCATTTCTTTTTTTTTTTTTTTTTTATTATTGTCCAGCTTCCAGCTCAGTTTTTGAGAGGAAGCAATACTATATTATCACCTGCTACTCCAAAAACTTATTATTTCTTAGATTTTTAAAACCAATTTATTTTTATTCAGGTCAGAAAAGTTAAAACTGAATAATCTGAGGTGAGCAAACGATTCAGATTGAAATGGCTCTTTAACAAGCTCAGATCAAGTCTGCTAATGAGCCATTAATGTCAATCCGGTGTGTTGCAGCAGGGCGACATCTAAGGACAGGCTTAGGGACCTCTGATTTACATGTTTCTGTAGATAACCTAAAGCAGAGGTGCCTAAGTCCAGTCCTCGAGATCTCCATCCTACACCTTTTAGATGCATCTGTTCTGCAACACAAGTGAATCAAACGGTTGAATTCCCTCCTGCATGTCATTCAGCACTGCAGGGGCCTAGTAACGAGCCATTCATTTGATTCAGGTGTGTTGGAGAAGAGTTGCAGCATAGCAGATCTCAAAGACTAGATTTGTGGACTCCTGAGCTTAAGGGTAAGATATCTACAACTGTTCCTGAGATATTGTTGACAATATATGTGATAGTAATTAGAGACGCCAGCGATCTAGCAAAGTTTGAAGTTGTTTCTTTGTCACATGCACATACAAGATGGCAGTGAAATGCAGTCATACATGCACTCGAGGCTGTGCACACCCATTTACCACCAGAATAAAATAAACAACAATACGATAATCAACTAAAATGACTATAAATATAAATATAATAGGTCACAGTGCCTGTTCTACTTGTCAGTGATCAACGAAGTTAATGAGATCATGGTTAGAGTTACAGCCACAAGATACAGGCATTTGTCTTCGAACAAAAAACATAATGCAAACTCTCCTGCGGTACGCTAAACTTATTTTTCAATTATTCAATTTTCAGAAATTCAAAAGAAGAAAAAAAGGAAAAAAAAGGACAATGGAAACCCAGTCAACACAGCAACAGCCCAGTTAAAAAAACAACCAGAGAACCAGAGAATTCAAGTTAAGTTGCTTCCTTGATTTCGTTTTTTGAGTGTTATTTTTATTATTATTGTTTTATTCTTTCAAAAGTGTCAGAAATATAAATTAAATATTACATTATATTTATTATAATAATATGAATTAATTAATAATAGAATTCTGATAATACAACATTTTTTTTATTGAAATGAGCTGGGGGAGTATTTAACTGTTCAGCAGAGTGCTCTTCAAGCTGCAACTTGCTATTCAAACAACTAGCATAAAAGAAAAGGAAAACATATTCTGACTCTTTCAGCATTTCGACAGATACAGATGTCATTGACTCCAGCATGGGGATTTTTGTCTCACATTTTTGACATGGTGTTTTGGGGTCAAAAAATGTTCACCATTTGACAACTTTCGTTTATCTCCCACCACACTATTACACATACACTACAAAACATTTTATTTCCACTTTAATGTAGAACCCTGGGAAAGTGTTGTGCACTGTCCTTGGTGATTATGTTAGTCAGTGCATGTTTCACACCTTTCATCTTCTTCATCTTTGGGTTGAGCAGGTTAGATGCATCTATTTGATATCATCCAGGTCAAACTTCTGTCGCATATGTCTGCATGCTCATGATCAGAAACACGGCAGTAAAGTTGGTGATAACATGGAGGAATGCTGTGATTTGTCAAAGTTGCATTATAGTTTTTGCAGTTGGACAAAATTGCAAGGACGTGCAGAATTCATGAGTATTGGCTTAATTTGAATTAAAAGTTGCAATTGCAACATGCAAATATGTAAGGATCATCATACCAACTAGGTATCATAGCTCTATGGATTCTGACAAAAATCATATAAAATCTCTTGTCCAGCAATATTAAAACTGAGTTATGTTAGACTTTAATAGGCAGACATTTTAAATAGAAATAGAGGAGACTGGTTTGTAAATGTAGCAGAATGTCCCACAGGGTTGACCCAACTCTGACCATAAATACTCATCACAAATGACCAAACCCCAGAACTCCAATATCATCCACAAGATTGTCCTAAAATTAAGTGAATGTTCACCACAGCAGGACGGAACACTTGTAATTTGTTATCTCCTTTAACCTACTATGCAGTCTATCATGAACTTAGCTGGTTAGTGTGGTTTAGAAATTCAAGGGAGGATTCCTGCATCCTCACTAACACTGGTGTGGTACCACCTCTTTTCCCACTGAGCAGCAGATTGTCACACGGTTCTCAGACTTTGACTTATGAAGCCTCTTGTCGCACTCTATTTGAGGCGACTGTTCCACTCTGGGGCTCACTGATCACAGGGCCTGCACACACATAAAGACATGTATAACAAAGAAGGAAACCCATACTTACACACTGGTCATCCTCCATTCCCTTCCTCTCCACATTTTTTACAACCTCTGTGGCCCCTTTGCCAGAAGCCTTGGCTGTCATTATGTGGTTAGGGATTTGGTTTTTGCAAGCGTTCACCCACTGATTTGGTGAGCGGATGCCATCTTTTTTATTTCTTTTTTTTTTTTTTTTTTAAATGGAGGTATAAAACATGGCCTAAATCTTTTATACCTAAACATACGATGTCAAGGTTATTAAATGTCCCAGACCTTTATGTAAATAATGATCTTGAATTCCACATATGGATGTAGATACAGGCTCAAAGAGAGTGCAGATGTTTATTTTAGAGATTTCTTTGAGGCTGGTTTGTGGTAAGTCATGTGGTGCAGGGCCATACATGAAAGAAAATGCTGTATTTGAATGCACGGGTGCCAACAACCTCTTTGAGCTGATGGAAAAATGCATGCATACTGTGAAAACCTGACACACATGGAGAGTTAAGGACAGTATAACATGAATCATGATGCTGCTTTTTAGAAAATACTGCATTGTTCATGCATTTTTCTTTAATGGTTTTACAGTTTATAATAATGGTGCATTTCTTTGTTCTACAAGTTATTTTCATTTTATGAATTTTCCGACATTTACCCCTGACTTCCTTGATTTAGACAAAATAAAAAATTATTAATCATATCCTTACAGTCTATCAGTTAACTAGAGTCCAGGAAGAATCTGATGCCCAGTATTTATGCCATAATTTCCAAAAAAAAAAAAAAAATGGTATCAAATACTCTTAATAGTAATTAAAAGTACATAAGTACTTAATGTACTTTAACCACTGACACACACAACTGCGTTTATGGCCAAGTTAAACTGCTGTTTGCCTACACAGGGATAAACAGAGCAAAGTCTGAGGGATTTTCTTGAAGTCCCCTAATTTAATCCTCCAGTCCGTAATCTGGTGTGAACCCCTAAATCCTTCTGCACACAAAAGCTGACCGACATAATCTCTGGCATAGAGAGATGGCCACTCATCCTCACTCCTGGTAAAGCAAAGTGGAGAAAATGATTTCTGCATTTTGTACCACACAGATTTTACAAATTCATCATCATGTTCCATTTCTTATTTGCCTGTCAGTCATCCCTCGATTCCCTGTCCATTTTCCTTTTTTATGTATGAAGAGAGGAATAAAAGATGACTTTAGGCATCCTAAACAGGCACTAATCAAACAACTTAAGGATAAACTGATTAAATGAGAAAAGAGGGCACTTGATTTGACTTATTGGTTCTACTTTGCTGCAGTACCACTGAAGGTTTGCATTTTCTTGTCACATCATTTCCTTGCAGCACATACTGTAAGAATTCAATTTATAAGTAGGGGCAGTTTTGACAGGCTGGACTCCTTCCTGCCCCCCGTTACTAAAATAAACCACATCATTTGACAAAAATCCATGATTAGGGCCACGGAAAAGATGGCCCCTTGGTAAGAGGGTGAATAGGTGGAAAGATGAGTGGTGAAGGGAGGGAAGACTGGTGGGTAGAGATGGACGGGTGGGGTTTAGCAAAGGGGGCACAGTAGGGGGCTAATTCTCCCCATGCCCTGCTGCAGCTGTGCCCCTGAAACTGACTGACAGATCCCTATGCATTTGGGGGTTTCTGCATATGCCAGAACAGTGAGGGGTGCCTGCAAACTTCTTGCTAATTTTTTTCTCAAACTTTCTCTCTTGGGAGCAACACTGTTGCTGGGATGTTTTCCTCGGCTAAAAGGCGATTTTGGTGCAAAATACTTCTGAGCTTTTGATGAAACGCAGTATTAAAGATCCCTCACCCCAAGAATACATTAAAGGGATATTTTTTTAAAAGAGCTGAAAATGGATTCTCCTCATCTTTTGTGTAAAAAAAAAAAGAAAAAGAAAAACTTGATCAGTACGGATGCTGCTGGTGTTAACTGCATATTCATAATAAACAAAGAAAGAAAGCGAATTAGGAAAAATGTGGAAAAAATTTATCGAAACTAAAGCCTGATTTAATGAGTAGGTGTAGTTCATGATAATAAAACACTGTCAATTGACATTTCTGCATCTAGTTAATATTGTTTTAACTATTATTGTGTGTAAATTTGTACTGTAGAATAGAACTTCATTGTCATTGCAACGGTTAGTGAAAAACAGAATAATAGAATAAGTAAGGGATAATGTCCGACGAGGTGTCCATTATCATAAATTAATGGACAATGAGGAGGCGTGAACCGTCCGATGCAAAGAAGCGGCTGAGTGGAGTATTTTGTTGTGACGCGTTGCCAAGGTAACCGGCTCTGCCACAGAACCTGCAGCTCGATCGGCAGCAGCTGTTTTACTAGATCTGATCAGTGGAGGGAAGGGAGGCGATTACTTAACGTTATGTTACATGACACAAAATATCATTTCAGAGGGCGGGTGCAGCTCTTACAGCTTGTGTGTGTCCAGAGGATGGTGCAACATTTTGTTTGTCACAGATCATTTCCTAAATTGTTTTTATTGCAAGAAATATATATATAAAGGCGCAAGGGCATGTGTTTGTCCATTTAATATGCGCTGTATGCTGACAGTTGTGTAGCTGGCGTGACAAGGTGTCAACATTACCTCCCCTGCGATCTTAAGTGCCATAATCTCTTTCCTTCTCTGCTGGGGCTGTGGCGGTCCTTGGGTATTTGCACCTGCATGTTTCTTCGCAGCGTTGCGGTTTGCTGATTGTTGCAGCTGTGCGGAAAGCCGCATGACGGGCAGTTTCACCTT
The DNA here is from genome assembly GCF_017639745.1 of Melanotaenia boesemani. Taxonomy (NCBI): domain Eukaryota; kingdom Metazoa; phylum Chordata; class Actinopteri; order Atheriniformes; family Melanotaeniidae; genus Melanotaenia; species Melanotaenia boesemani. Next base: position 5,241,401 of record NC_055697.1, read on the forward strand.
TGCTGTGCACTGCTGGGTTGTGACTGAGTTTGGTGCTGGGGCAGCTCATTGGGACCTGTCACAGTTTTCCTGGTCTCTTCTCTCTCCCTCCCCATTTTGGGATGTACTGGTAAGACTGCTTTCGCTCGTCAGATGCAGCGGGACATTAATCTGCGTCATATGACTGGTGTGTTTTCCTGTTTTTTAGACACATGAAGTAGCGTGCCCTACACTATACTGTGCGTGAGAGGTTGCTGTTTTGTCTCCACTTGGATTTTCGCCAGCTCCTCCAGTTCATCAGCCCTCCATACGATCTCAACCCCGGCATATAGGGCTGTTTTGGGAAATTGTCAGTTTTTTGTGTTTTCTCATTGTTTTAAAATAAATTGTTTAAATAAAATGTCATTTTTATGGGTATTCACCTGCCAAGGTGCATTTTATTTGAACTTACCCGTTTTAGGTTTACGCGGGGTTTTAACTCCCCAGTGTTCGCTGCTGCCTGTGACATGAAAAAAGCATAGTTTGATCGAACTATGAACTGGCATAGAAGGTAAATATATAACATTAAACTTTTTGTGAAATATGTTCTGATATATGGCACAACAAGTTGAAATTATCACCAGTTAATCGCCTGTCCTGCTGGTAGCCTGCCAGACACCCTTTTATGCACTCACTGTGATTTTGACTAACAAATGCTTACTTAGATTGCTCTAATTAGAACAAATAAACTTATATTTCACAATAACTATTCCTTGAGTTGCTTCATTGTCTGAACATACTTTTAAACGCCCTCTCTTTTGGGACTTTGGAAAGACACGTCTACATGTTGTAGCATTTTGCTGCCACTTGGGTTGGAAACGTAGAACTCTTGGTTTTGTTGGTGCTTTAGCTTTGCTCTGCTTTGGAAAACAGACTCCACAGATGAGATGGTGGTGGGGGGGGGGTACCTTAAAGATCTCCACAATCCCATCAACACGTCTTCCGATGAGGAAGCAGAGTCTCTGAGTTGTAGCCTCAGTTTCTTGTTCTTAGCTGACAGCAGTGGTACCCGATGTGGTCTTCTACTGCTATAACCTATAGATGGTTGCTAAAAGTCAATCAAATCCTTCTTCTTCCTCATTCTGATGCTCGGTTTGAACTTCATCAAGTCTTCTTCATCATGTCTTCATGCCTAAATGCAGTGAATGGTTACCATGTGAATAGCTAATTTGTGTTGAAAAACAAATGACCAGTTGTACCTAATAAAGTAGCCAGTGAGAGTAAATGTTAAAGTTGTTATTAATTACCTCCTCTAATGCTAAATTTTCCAAATCATTAGCAACAAGTCTTTGGAAACATCTTAACCATTATCATTCTGCCTGAAGCAAACCATAGGAAGAAAGAAATGCTTACTGTTAATTGAAAAAGATGAGTTATGTTCACCTTGATTGTTCTGCCACTACAAAGGCACTCAGGGCCAAAAAAGAAGCTTGTGTGGGCATTTTGAACAGGAAGACATAAAACGCTGTAGTGTTAGAGCAAGGGCCCCTCCTGCAGTGGGACCCTAAGCACAGTAACCTCATATCAAAGCTTGGCATGTAGCAGAGCAGCCAGGGAGAAGTGCATTAATTATTGAGGAGCATACGATAACAAGCTGTGAGCGCTGGTGATAGCCTATTGTAAAGAAGGCTAGCACCCCATGTCCTATTATCTATTGTTAACCTAGTTGTTTTGTGTCTTTTTTTCCATGTTCATGTGAGCCTTTCAAGGGAAAGAGATACTGGCTGCCATTCTCTCTCTCTCTCAGTGCACACATAAACATACATGTGAAGATATGAAGGAGGAGGAGAGTTTTTTTCCTGGTCTCCTTTTATACTCAAATGCAAACAAAATATCCAACACATTCTGTTTCACACAGATGGATGGTTTACAAGGTAAAGTTAATGGCTCAAACAGTGGAATGACATTTCAGCCTCGGGGATTTTCATGGCGATACCTGCTTTTGCAAAAAGGCAGTTTGCTACTATTCATTTTAACATCATCTTTGAAGCTGGCATGTTTCTGGCTCTTATTCAGTCCCGTTACCTAAAATCTAAAGCTGAGACGAACCATGAATATTCATATTCAATATAACATCTTTTTTAGTATGTATGACCATCAAGCTTGTAATTAGTGGACAAGATACAGAGTTCACTTCTGTTTCTTGATAATAAACCTCAATTTGAGGCCCCTTTTAATGTTTTTGGGCTTCGTATTGCATTTCAGTTGATCGTCTGTGCTGTATGCAGTATGTAGTGCTTTGGTTGTTCACCACCACCATTCTTATCAACAGGTTTACCAATGGACTATTATAATGGACTGTAGTGTGCTTGGTTGCAAGAAATTGGGGGCATGTTAGAGCTGCACTACTGAGTTTTGGCTGATTTTCTCAGTCAGGAAACCCCTAACAACTTACATCATGTCTTTTCTCTGACCTTATTCCAAGGCAAGGCAAGTTCATTTGTATAGCACATTTCATGTAGAAGACAATTCAAAGTGCTTTACATAAAATATTAAAACCATTATAGATGGTGCAAAGAAAGCATTAAAAGGCAAAAGGTAAAAGGCAGCAACAAATAGCAAAAGTCACAATAAAATCATAACTTACATTAAAATTATAAAAAGCAAGATAAGACTCCAGCCAATAAAAGTCAGTCCGATGTTGACTCTTTTCTTAGCTCTTCCTCTGTCCTTTTGACAAAAAAAAAGTCGTGAAATTTCTCAGCCTTCAGACACATCTGGGCAACGATGGCTCCAGGAATGGAGTCATAAAGTCACAGTACTATCAAAATGAGTCAGAAACACATATTTCTAAAGTCAGAAAATTACATAGTGCTACATTAACACAATCTTAATCCTATTGCAGTCCGCTTGTAAGATCACACATTTAAAGGTATTGTAAAGAAGTTGAGTGGAGTACCTGGGTGTGTAATGAATAAGGATGACACATTTAAAAAACCAATTTTCTTTACCTGCTTATTTCAATTCATGGATGCAGGGGAGCTGCAGCCTATCCCATCTGCTTTCAGATGAGAAACAGGGTACACCCTAGCCAGGTCACCAGTCCATCACTGGGCCAACACAGAGAGAAATAACCACACATGCCACACTTACTCCCAGAGAGATTTCAGAAACATCTACTTCAAAAATAATGTGGACTTGACTCAGTTATCAGGCCCCTCTGCAGACACCCTCTTTATCTTTAAAATTAGACTTTAAAACTTTCCATTTGGGTAAAGCTTATAGTTAGACTGGCTTGGCATCCCTTCGCCATCCTTTTAGTTATGTTGCTGGGGGATGTCCTATGATACACTGAGCACTTTCATCCATATTTCACTCTTTACTTTTTATTCTCCAAGTGCAAAATATTATTGCTGTTATTAATTTGTTCTCTCTTTATCTTTCAGGTGAAGCAGGTATAAGAGTTATGGTGCGTATTGACCCTGCTTTCCCCTTCCTGGTTCTGGTTCTGGTGGAGATTTTTCTGTTCTGTTAAAAGGGGGATTTTCATAACTATTGTCAGCTCAGGTTGGAGGACTGAATCGAAGAGAAGATTCAGTGTCTCAGTGTTCAATCCCATTGTGTCCTTAGCAGGTACTTTCTTTCTTTATTAATTGGCATGCGCAATAAAATAGATAAACATGGATTATATAATGGATAATAATTGGACTATAATGCATTGAATTAGACTTTATCTGTAAAACTTTGAAATGACTGTCATTATTTGGAGCAATGCAAATAAAACTGAACTGAACAGAATTCATTTTAAAATAAAGGTTCAGATACCCACTATGTAAAAATATTTTTAGAATGAGATTTTCTGAATATTCTTCATTTTTTCTTATGTGTTTACCATTGCAGCAAATAAATGCCACAATAAATAAATTAATAAAATACTTGATAAATAGTTATATTTTAAAATATAAAAGTTTATCTGTAATTTCTTAGACAAATTAAGTGTAATTACTAAGCATGAGTTATTGCTTGAAGTTAAGTTATTGTAAGGATATAGGAGGCAAAGTTCAAAAGCATTTCAACAAATTGAAAAAGTACAGAAAATGGAGAGCTGCTGCAGGAAAAACAGAACCAACAGTTTGGTTTGGTTTGGTTCGGAAAATCCTGATCTCTGTTGTGCTTCCCCAGCCAGACCCTTACCCAGAAGGCAGCATATAAACATAGATTTGCCAACTACATAACAGCATGAAGCCATAGCGACGCAATGCCCTCCTTGAATTGTAATAAGGAATGCAACACGGAAATGAAGGAGGAGAATGGTGGACATCCGACACTTTGTGTTCTTTCTTCTTGTTTTGTTGCTTTAAACAACAAAAAAATCCACTGTAAATTTAAACAAGGTGCTGTTCCAAGTCACAGAGGAAGTGATAACTCTTTCCACCAATAAACAAATTTCAGTCAAGTTTCACCCTTTAGGGTCGGATCAGTAAGATTGGGACCCCAATGGAAGGGTCTTAAAAAAAGTGGAACAGTTCGGTTCGGATATTCTGGCACCCTTCAAGGTTTTAGCAAGCGGAAACAAAAACAAAATGCATACAGACCCATATCGTACCAAACTAGACCTGTTGATAGAATGAGGTAGATCCGGATTATAAACTCCAGATAAATTTTATGGATAAATTCTGAATATAACTTCACAAACATTGATTATTAAATCAGGCAATGGAGCCCAGAATTACCTTTTAGTGGAAAGCTGAATCAGTTTCAAATAAAAAGGAAAATGTCAGTTGTGATAAACAATTCAATATTTAGATTCAACATTTGTGATCTTCTAACATGGATTTAATTATATTATTTCATATGGCTGGATCTCTAGGACAAATCTGTTTCATAGATACAACTCCAAGCTAATTTGCTTGCTAATTTGCAGTTAAATAACATTGGATGCCGAAAGCTCCTTTAAAATACTCATAACCTCTAAATATTAATACAAATGACTTGATGAGCAGCTGCATGATTTGCCATTTTTTTTTATCATTTGTTTAAAACAGTACATTGTTGGTGTCCACTTTGCTGTCTTCATGGGTGCTATAACAAAGCAATGCATTTCTCCAAAATGTTTTCCAGAATTACAAAATTATTTCAAGTTTCGCAGTCATACTGAGACACACTGACACTTGAAGGATTAGCTGAAATGTATTAGCATAACTGTAACATAATGTTAGTGCTTAATTTTGACTTAATATAAAGATACAGAGAAAGAAAAAAAAAAGCTTTGATACATTGAAGATTAAATCCTGGAAAGAGTTTGATGGCCATTTAAAGATTCCAGCTGGAAATCCATGTCAAGAACACACAAACACCCCCTAAACACAGACACACAAGCATGCACACTTGTTAGCTTGTAAAAGTGAATGAACTCACCAGGGCTGACCAGTCTTGACCGCCCTTTGATCAGGGATTGGTTTGTTTCCTCAGGCCTGCGACCTCTGACCCTACCAGAGAAGGGTCGAGTACCTCCTCAGCTCAGCGCTAATGATCCATTTAACACCGTTTAGCTGTGTTAGTGTGTGGCTTGCTTTCTGTGTGTGTGAGAGAGAAACTGAATACTGTTGTTAAGCACTGCAACTAACACTTTTACAACATGTAACCTCCATCTTAACAGGGCAAAAGTACAGCTGACAGAGGCCAACTTTTATGAATGTTTCATGCACGTTTGACAGCTGAAACATGGCAAACATCCAGGGGACTCATACGTGTCTGATAAACGCCATGTTACTCTGATCTCACAGCAGCCACCACCTCGCACACAGAGAAGAAACAAAGAGAGCAAACCACAACTTTTCCAGCACTTCCAACTTAACACAAACCAGCTAATGTACCCACTTCATTTGTTATTTATTTTTAATAGAACATTAAAAGGAATTTTATTAATTAGACAGAAGAAGCCAGTGTGTCACATAAAGCCAGGGCTCGCATGCGATGTGATCTTTGTTAAAAAGAGCATTCCCAAATGTTGCAAATCCCTGTTGCAGCTCTGCCTAAAAAACAATGGAAAACAACAAAACAACATAAAACAGCCACTGAGTCAAAGTGGAGCTCTCTCAGTAGGGGCCGGGGCCAGAGCCCCCTTTCAAGTACAGTTGCAACAATTATCTTCAAAGCCAAGCTGAGCGAGAACCTTTGTTTTCCTCCCAATCCGCATGGCTTGAACCTGACCCTGTTTCTTCAAGCCTACTGGAGGATAACATGTTCCTGCAGTTTGATAGCAAGAGTACATTTTCTTATGACTTATTCATCTTTTCTCCTCTCTGCAGCTTCTTAATTTATAATTCATTTGATCTAAAATTTCATTAATTTTCTAAAATGTTCCAATTGGGGCCTTGCTGGGCCTGGGCGAAGGGTTTTTTTCTTTGTCCAACCCTCTTTTGTAGTCGGCTATTATTCTTTTATGTAGCAGCCTTGTAGAGGTTATCGTCTTCTGAGGGCAAACAGCGCTTGCTGGAAAAGTTTTAATCAGCTTTAATGAGCGGGGTCAGCACTGGAACCATAGAGGGAGAGAGATGCAGACAGAAGCTGAGAGAGGCAGTAAGAGGAAAAGATAGTTGGCCTCTAAGATGCATGGACATTTTTTTTTTTTTTTTTTTTTTTTTTTTTGCGTTTTCCATCTTTCTCATTTGCACTTTACACTTCTCTCTCTCTTTTTTTTTAACCAGTCCCTCTGATAGCCAGATTTAGCTCAAATTGCACTGGCATCTTAGGCGTGTGAACAGATTATAGATAATGAAGAAGAAATTCATTTTGAGCTCTCACTATCTTCAAAGTATCATTCCAATCAGACAAGGCTGCAATTAGAAGGTGAAAGTCAATTTCTAAAGTCATCCGTCAATAGCCATCAAAATATTTCCAATGTGGCTGTGGTGAGGAACTCTTCTAAGACTTAAATTCCTCTACTACGATAATGCTAGTTTAGTCTTACTGCTTCAACAATCCTTGGCTTTCTATCATTCTTTGGAATCCTCAGATATCCCTCTTATACCTTCTCTTCCTTAAGTTTCCTTGCTTTTCACCACTTTGTCTTTATCAAATGTTACCAACCTTTCTCCTGGCTTTAGCCTTGGACTCTAATCTTCTTTCAGGCGATAGTCTAAGCCATTCCATTATTAGCATTTTACAGCGAAGGCCAGCTCAGTCAAAGTGACATAGACTTCGTCTTCATTTAGGTTGTGTGGGTAAGAAATAGCATGCCTTATTTGAGGCCAATTGAAAATCTTTCCTGATACAGACAGGGACATTCTCAGGTCAACCATAAACTCTGAACTGTTCTGAGTTTAATGTCAAGCTCATTTTACATCAGAATATTAAAGAAAGGATTAGGATTACTTTTCAATAACTGCGAATTTGTTAAACTGCATTATGAAGAGGTCAACCACCACAATCACAAGGTTTTTTTATTTCTTTTTTCAACAATGAACTGAATTCTGAATAAATATTCAATTAAAACAGCAGCATTAAACCTTGATGTTGGGCATGAAGTAGCAAAGCTTGCTGGTTGCTGACTATATCTCCTGAGTAGTGATGGGACATGATGTGCTGATGCTTTGAAGCATCATCGATTAAGTTTGAATCCTTTCTCTGTGTAGCGTTCAGGAAGCGGTTTGAATGTTGCTGCAGTGTATTGACAAATATAAAATCAAATAAATCTTCTTGATTACCTGCTGTTTAAAAAAAATATATGAAATTTATCCTTACAGCAGTTGCATGAACCACCTTTACTGTTTGGCATTTGTTCCACTAGAGGGCAGGGCAAAGTTCACTTCTGAGTTCAGTTTTAATAGAAAACATGACAATGGTGGAGGAGATCATGATGAGGAACATTCTCAAAAAGAGAAAAACAGACACAAAAAGAGGCAAAAAAATATGCCACAGCTTCTTTTTCTTGTTCTTTGTCGACTTTGTCTTCTTCTTCTTCTTCTTCTTCTTCTTTTTGTTTGTTCCTTTCGCGGGTTGAACATGAGCTATACTGTTCAACATTGCCCAACAAGATCTGGTAGTACTGCTCTGTCTACTTCACTAGGATACTCATCTGCAAGCTCTCTGATAACATACCAAAAACACATTAAATGAATACAGATGATAGACAGAAGGCTCTAATTGTATGCATATTTAATGCATAAATGACATTAATATAAAACACATTAATAAGAGAAGACAAAAACACATGGTTTAAGTTAAATGAAAGAAAATGTATTTTTTGGTTTTGGCAGCCATCATTTCCATACTCAAATACTTGTCTTAGAGTCTTTTTCTTTGCACATGAAGCCTCTAGAACAGCCTCTAGAATGGTAGATCTTGAGGATTGGACGAACATTATATTATTATATTATATGATTTTGTCAAATTTTGTCTTCTCCGCTTCCTCTTCCGCCACTCACATGCACCTGCTTTCAAACCTGCAGTGGGCAGGTGCACAAACACATGGGTCAGACAGGAGGTGGATTCACGGCGAAAGGTTAAAACTAAAACATTAATGGCCATGCTTTACACTGGGCCCAAGAGAAAGAGAAGAAGTGATATATGGAGAAAAAAAAAAACTTATGCTTGATTTTAGTCAAAGGGAAGGAATGTGATCTGGAAATGTAGCTAGAAAACCATAACAAACCTGAAGAGACACGTCGCACTTCACCACAAAGACATTGTAGTAAGTTAAAGTTAAGTTAACAAAAAGTTTGGTGGTGTTTTTTTATAACATAACATTAAACCACCGGCTGTAATATTCCAACAATAATGTTAAACCGACCGCAAACTAACTTACTAGCTTTGTAGCTTATAGCGATAGTAGCAACTTGTTAATAGAATTGTGTGTGAAGCTGAATTTATGCTAATTTAGATACGTTATACTGGTTGGGCAACTATGTTTTCATTTGGATTGAGAGTTTAACTAAAGCAGACAGAAGTATGAGCTAATCTAAGAGCTGCAAGTGAACTATAGTGAACACAAAACACCTGAGCAGCTACACATGGATGCAAACTAAAAACTAAAACATACTAAAAACAAATCATCTAGATAAAATAACACCCCAGACTTAATTCAAAATCACTTTAACCTACATTTTAATACATAAAATAGTCTAAATGTGGTATAAAAGTAAATAAAATTGTCTATGTTTTGAATGTCTGGGGTCACCAGAGTTTTGTGACATCTAATTGGGGTTCCAAGCTAGAAAACATCGGGGACCACTGCTCTAGGAGTTTGCATCCCAGTGTATTTATTTGGTGACATAAAATGATGTTCTGTTTATCTTCAGGTTACCATCATCAGGACATTTGATTTGAATTAGCATCAATATTTATATAAATAAATGCATGTAAACATAAAAATGCCTGCAATTATTTCTGCATAAAATAGGATAGTTATGTTTTAAGTATGAGTTTTAAATGGATTGTTAAATGTAGTTTAATAATGATAAACTACATTTAACAATGTTCTTCTAACTACTAACCCTCATAGTTCTGAGTTGTATAGCCCTCCTCTATGCCTATGGCTGCACTCCTGTCTGACACAGTATTATTAACTTTGCTGACAATACCACAGTAGCGTGGATCATCTCTGGGTAGGGGTAGGATAAGGTGCAGCAGCTGATAGAGTGGTGCAGGATCAACAACTTGCTACTAAATATAGTGAAAAACAAGGGTGAGGAACATCCAACCACTTTTCGCCAATAGGGACTGCATGGAACGAGTCTCAAGGCCAATTTCCACTGTGTTCATTTGTGCCGCGCCCCTGCTTTGCTGCGGCCTCCAAAGCTAATTGCGGCCATTTAAGTCAATGGTTTGGCTCACACCGGGCACACCAGAGCACATGTCAGAAGTGTTCCAGAGAAATTGCGGCACAAACGGACCTGGTGAAAATCAGCATTGAATTTCTCAGGAAAAACAACGTCCCTGGGAAACTGTTGGTGTTCTTCTGCTGCACAATGGAAAGCATTCTGACCTACTATCTATGTGCATGGTTCTCCAGAAGCACAGTAGCACAGAGAAAATAACTTCACAGGGTCATACAGGTCACTCAGCAAATAATTTGCTGCAAGACCTGCACAGCACTTGATGTCTCAAACACATCAAGAGGATTCTTTGTAACCCACTACATGTAAATTGTTTGAATATCTGCCTACAGGCAGATGTTTTAGATCCATAAAAACTAAGACAAGCAGATTTAAAGAAAGCTTTTACCCCACAGCCATCAAAATGCTAAACACTGTTTGATATTGGGCATATTCATAACCACAATGTAGACTCAAGTTTTCCAGCCAATTAAGCACCGATATGAGTTTTGTTAATTTGTATATGGATACGTTTGCCTACATCGTAATTTATGTATTTGTTTTTAATTTTAACCTCAATTTTTATATATAATTTTATTTATTTGTACTTGAGTGACAGTGTTAATGTTTGCACCTTCATTTTGTTACACAATCCCCATTGCTACAATAACTAACAATAAAGATTCTGATTAGCAGACACATATCCATTTCATGCTTGTGTTGTAGATTTAACTCTGCTCAAACTGTTATATGTCTGCATTTTTGCATGGAGAAAAAAATGTTTTAAAAGGGAATGGATTTCATAGGAGCTCTGAATGCACAATTAATCCAATTTATTCCAGTGATGTTCTGTTAATGGTTTAAGTCAAAAGGCATAAAGAGCAGATCCTCAAATTATAAATTTAGCCTCTAATGAAGGCAATATAGACCTATTAGTCCATTTGGACAGATAGTTAAGGTCTCTTAAAGGAAATTTACTTTCCTTCAGTGACTTACTTTTAAAACACACGCAGAGCAGGTCAGAAACACTCAGAAGTTCTTTGCAGAGAAGCAATGGGCTGAATGTACATTTAAGGTTCTCAGACGTCTGTTGTTTTAAATATTCATGTAGGCGTTGCATTATAAAATAAACACTAAGTACTGGAAATTATTATTTTATTCAATTGCTTATGGTATTTATTTCTTTGTATTTGAGATAGCTTTAGTTCTGAGTTCTTGTGCTGTAATCTCTCTGCAGAGTTTCTACTGTCAAACCCTTAGGAACAACAACTATGAGCAGTATTTTCTATTTCTAACACATCCTTTACTTAACAATCAGAGATTGCAGTTGCTTTAATCAAATACTTACCCAGGTGAAGGTCTAGTGAACAAAAGCTTTTCTTTTTTCCTTTTTTTTTTTTTTTTTTTTTTTGAAAAAATGCTTTAATTTGATCTAAGTGAGCAAGGCATTCTCTAAGAAGGTAATGTTTTGGCCTTGGGGCACCTCGTCACAAACACAATGATCTTCTGAAAAACAGTTAAGATCATGACTACTGTTGTGTTTTCATGCAACTAAAAGCTCAAAACTTTCTTTGATTGAAGGAGAATTCTGAGGTTCACAGTCACAGCAGAGAAATGTTTTCTCTGTTTATTCTGAGTTGCAGACTGAAGCTGTGGTCAAGTCTCCACAATGAACGTTAGATCTTTATAAGAAATCCCACCTTTCTCAGCTCACCTCTTTCACACCATGAGGCCACAAAGCTCCACTGATCTTCCTCTTGCAAGCATTACTGTTTTCCTTCCTTGTATGCCAAAGGAAAAAGGTTAACGTGGGTGTGTGTGTGTGTGTGTGTGTGTGTATGTGTGTGTGTGTGTGTGCAAGAGCATATGCTTGAGCCCATATCTCCATCATCCCCATTATCTCCTTCCCCACATATCCAAATGTCACTACATCTTTCTTGCAAATGTCTTCCAGCATGTGTGATTTGTGAATGCATGTGTGTCATCGTCGCTGTAAGCCAGCGCCCACTTTTATTCTTTGTATATACATATGTGTGTTTATTACAGCTTTAATGTGTGAGTATGGCATGCGTGTGTGTGTGTGTGTGTGTGTTTGACCAGATCGGGAGGCAGGGTAGCAACATTATGCTCTCAGTGGAGCTGCCTGAGCTCAGAGGGCCGGCGCTTAGCCCTGGTGTCGATAAGCGTCCATTCTTCAAAGAGCACTGAGGAAAAACGGCGTGGCCCTGTCAAAGCTGGACAAATTCCCTGCTAACACCCTGAGCCTTGCTGCTCGAATACTTCAAAGAGGGAAAGGGAAAAAAGAAGGAGGGAAAGGGTATATAGTAGAGATACATGTGTACGTCAAATATCAGCTGGTCACTTAGAAACAATGTCCAGGCAGAAATGTTTCACAGTGGCCATAGTAGGTGTCTCATTCTTAAGTTCTGTTTGTAGCCATCATCGTTTCAACACTATTCTTAGATTGCACCTGACAAGTTAACCCCGAAGATACAGTCAAGTGTATGATAGCAGTAACAGTGGTGTGCAACATAATAATAATAATGGATTAGAATTATATAGTGATTTTCAAGGCACCCAAAGCACTTCATGTTGTATTCCTAACTTATTCACTCCTAGTTCATGTTTGGTGATGATAAGATACATACATAGCCACAGCTACCCTGGAGCAGGCTGATGAAAACATGGCAACATGACCAACGACCTCTCCGACCACCAACACTCATCCACATACGTTCACTAGTGATGCCGACACGGAGGGTAAGGAGGATGAAGTGTCTTCCCCAAGGACATAACAACAGATTGCCTGGAGGGAGCGGGAATTGAACCACCAAACTTCTGATTATTGATCCATTTTCCACCACTTATCTGGGACCAGTTATTAGGACCAGCCACCTCTTCTGGAGAGGCACAGAGACATTCTCAAGACATAACTAGAAGGAAAAATGCTCCAGTGAGTGGTTTCTTTCCACTGGGACATGTCCAGAACACCTCCCCTGGGAGAAGTCAGAAACACATCTTACCCTGCTCCTCAAACCACAGCCCCTGACTATAGATGAGGGTTGACACCAGAGTCTAGATTATGACTGCATCCATCAAGTTACTCATAAGGACAAACTTGGAATCAGTCAATCAATCATTCAAAGTTGTTTTCTATAGCAACTTCCAGCAACCTTTAAGTTGATCATAATAACAAATAAATACAAAAAACATTAAAACAGAGAATGTCACGGTGCGTGGAATGTGTGGACCCAACTGCAGGATGAAGAGAAAGGATGAAGACAGGTGCAGGAAAAAGGTTTTAATCAAAAAGAACCAAATGCAGGGAAAACCAACGAGCAGGTGTAAATACTCTCCTCCGGCACTGGTGAACATCCAGAGGAAGGGACATTGAAAGAGTAACATCTTACAAGTGCCTGGGTGTTCACCTGAACAACAAACTGGACTGGACAGACAACACTAACGCCCTGTACAAGAAAGGACAGAGTAGGCTGTATCTCCTAAGGAGACTCAGGTCTTGTGTAGTGCAGGAGGCACTGCTGAGATCCATTTTTGACTCTGTGGTGGCATCAGCCATCTATTTTGGTGTGGTCTTCTGGGGCAGCAGCATCTCGACTGCTGACAGGAAGAGACTGAACACACTGGTTAAGAAGGCCAGCTCTGTCCTAGGATGTCCCCTCGATCCGGTGGAGGTGGTGGCGGAGAGGAGAATGATGGCTAAGCTTTTGTCTCTGATGGAGTAAACGTCCCACCCCATGCAGGACTGTTACCGACACTGAGCAGATCCTTCAGGGACAAGCTGCTTCACCCACGGCGTGTGAAGGAGAGATACCGCAGGTCCTTCCTTCCTGCTGTTGTCAGACTGTACAATCTGCACTGCTCCTGGTAGCCACACAGCCGCAACAGAACTAAAAACGCACACAGACATGCAATATCATTACTGTGCAATAATGAAAATTCATCTTGTATATAGGTTTTTCTTATATATATATAGACTCTTATATAGATCTTTTTATAGACTTTTTAAAATACTTTTTGTTCTGAACAGTTTTTGCACTGGTTTTACACCATCACATTTGCTGCTGTAGCACCCAAATTTCCCCACTGAGGGACAAATAAAGGATTATCTTATCATATCTTGTCTTATCCTATGACTTTCAAAGACAAAACTAGGGAAACATGACAATGGTCTGGCCAAGGGGTAAATATACTGAGCACAATTAACAGGGAGTAAGTGAAGCAAATGAGCAAATCAAACCAGATGTGGTAATGAACAGGAAGCAAGAAACAAAACAGAACACACAAGGGTAAAAATGACTGAATATAACAGGTAAGACAGAACTCAAAATGACAAGACTAAAGAACCCAAACCGAGACCCACAGATCAGGACAAAGTGTCAAAGAAAGAGCTAAATATAAAAAAACAAAACAAAAAAAAAAAAAAACAACACACACACACAAAAAAAAACACTAAAACAAAGTGTTAAAGTACTGAAAGTCAAAGGCATTTCTAAATAAATACTGTTGGTCTTTAGTTTGACTCTAGACATATTTATTAATAGAGGCAGGTCACTGATGGAGGAAGGGGAAGAATATTCCACTGAAAAGGCCGATCCCTCCCCAGTGCTTGCACCTGGATCAGGAAACCTCCAACAAATGTTGACCAGTAGAACACAAAGCTCTCCTGGGCTGGTGGGTATTTAAATGTTTGGGCTTTTATGGGGGTGCAAAACCATTCAGTGCTTTACAAACAAACAGTAGCAGTTTTAACTGCATCCGGGACCAAACCAGGGGCAGCACAGAGATAACAGGACAGGAGTGACATGTTCACGTTTACGTGTGCTGGTTAGGAGGCGAGCAACATATTTAATCAACTGAATAAACATTACATAGAAGATTTTGTTGACAATTTTATAAAAAGATCATTTAAAATTTGTTCATATAGTAGCTTCTGATGTGGAAGTAGATTTAACCAGAAAATGTCTACAGGGTTGACCAGGCTGTGACCATTACTCTCACTGGGGTAGTGCATAAACTGATGTTTCATCATCATTTCTCCTATGTCCCACCTACACTCACTGAGGCCCATCTTGGTAGTTCTGGGTTGGACTCCATTTTGCCTTAAGAACTACTTTTTTTTAATGGCATAGATTCAACTAGGTGTTGGAAGCTTTCCTCAAATATTTTGCACGACAGTAACATGACAACATAACACAGTTGCTGTGCATCCATGATGAGAATCTCCCGTTCCACCACGTCCCAAAGCTGCTCTATTGGATTGAGATCTGGGGCTTCATTTGTAAAGCTTGCGTAGGAACAAAAACCAGCATACGCCAAATATAGTCAACTTTTTGGATTTATGAAAACCAAATTTGATGGGAAAATGTTCCAACCTCCACGTAACTCTGACCCTGGCGTATGCACATAATCTGGAAAAACGGGAAACAGCGACACATATGGTACAGAATAAAATCAAAGAAATGCTGTGAAACGTGAGCCATTTGTGCATAATCCACTATCACCTTTCACACCACATGTTAGATATTAAAGCTGTTTGCAGAAATGAATAAAGAGGCACATTCAATATTAATTCTCCTAAGACCTGGTACACACACACATAACAATTTTTTTAATCTTATGAGATTTTTATCTGGTGGAGACCTCACACGTGAAGAAAAAAAGTCAGTTTTGATCGTATTGTTTGTGGTGTGCTCTGAAAATCTAATAACAGATCAACACACACGTAACAATGCTGTCCCTAGAAGAAGAACCATAGCAACAACCGGCAAAAAATGAAGAAGAAACATAGTAACAATCAGAAAACACAACACACAGCATGGAAGAGGTTATAAAGGTCGAGGGAATGATGGTGGTCTTGGGACTGTTGTTAACAGAAAAAGCCAGAAATGAAAAAAATAACAGACTGGAGACGGCATGAACACAGACTTCATTTACTTCCTTGTTCCTCAGCTAGCTTGCTCTCTGATTGGCTACCTTCCATACCACGTCACCATCCACGCAGTCACAATGCCCAAGTCGTCGGTGTTCTTCAAAAATCGGCACTGAAATATTGAACATGTTCAATGTTCCCAGTTATCGGCTACGACCAGTTTCGGAGTGGATTATCGGGACAAATTGACTCGTAATGCACCACAGACCAAATGATGATTAAACAGGGAAATCTCACGATGATCAGGCGTTTGCCGTCCGAGGTGAGGAAGAGACAAAATCGGGACAAAAACACCCCAAAACTCGTTATGTGTGTTTCAGGCCTAAGAGTGCATGCTTGGGAAAAAGAAAAAAAACAGGATTTTCAAGAAAAAGGGAGATGATATTAATAAGCAACTCCACCACTAAATATGTTCTGTCATTGTGAAACAAAACTTCCATGTTATAAAATCCATCCAGCTAAAAAAGGTGGACAGTCTGCTGCCAGCATGTAGCAGTCAGTGTAAAAAGCAACACTATTGAAACACACAAGAGGTGGAATTCCTTTTATTTATTTATTCTTACACAATGCTTTTTTATTGTTGTCCTAATTTCTGTCTAGACGGCCTTTATTTTCTGCAACTCTTTGTCCACCTTGTTAATAGTGGTGATTGTGTCCCTCTGCACCGCCCACCCAGCTGCCAGAAAGAAATATTATTAAACAATAAATAAGAAAAAATCAGTCTCAGACGTATCTGTTCATATTTACCGTATAAATTTAAACAAATGACTAAATTACCGGCATCAGTACAATCATTCAGCAGACACTTTTCTCCAAAGCGATTTACAACTGTGAGATTTGAACTTCGATCTCCTGCATGGGAGACGCATGCCCTGCCGACTTAGATATCCAGCTGGACGTTCAAATGCCTCTGGCGTATCTTCCCTTCTGACACTGTGATGACAGCATCTACCACCTGCTGCCTCCATTCTGCCTTTCTGACACCAGTAATGCCCACGCCGTGCCCACCAATTAAACATTTTTACTTTTTGTCAACGTGGTTGACAAATCCATCTCTGCCTCACACCCCAAAAAATTTCACTTCTTTCCTCCGTTTCCCTCCCGAGCCATCATGCAAATGTGTGATGAATATTCATTACAGGCGTTCACCTGACCATTTGCAGCCACCATGTTGGCGTGAGAAGGCGTTCCCTCATGTGCGCCTGCTTTAGAGTTGATTCTGATTTCTAAATGGTAACAGGTGTAGGACATGCATGCGCATGCTTTGATAAATGTGTAAGTTGAAGGGTGCCGCATTTCCTTTTTGTGCATCAGACGCCACCTGTAGTTTGCTTTGCTACACACAGTTTGATAAATTAGGCCCCTGATGACTGTGGAGGCCACTGAAGTCCAGTGAACTCATTGAACTCCATGAATTATCCTGTCTGGAGTGAGCCATCCGAAGATGCTACACTGTGGTCATAAAGGGGTGAACATGGTCAGCAACAATACTCAGGTAGGTTTTAGTGGTTAAACCAGGTCATGTTGGTACTACAGGGCCCAAAGGTTGCCAAGAAAATTTCCCACACCATTACATCAGCAGCAGCCTTAACCAGTGATGCAAGGCAGGATGGATCCATGTTTTCATGTTTCCACCAAATTCTGATCCTACCATCTGAATGTGGAACTAAAATAGAGACTCATCAGACCAGCAACGTTTCTCCATCTTCTATTGTCCAGTGTTGGTGAGTGTGTGTGAAATGTAGCCTCAGTTTCCTGTTCTTAGCTGACAGTAGGCTCCCGGTGTGTCTTCTGCTGCTGTAGCCCATCTGCTTCAAGGCTGGACGTGTTATGTGTTTAGAGATGCTGTTCTGCATACCTTGGATGGAACCAGTGATTATTTTAATTCATCTCATCCTTCTATCATCTCCAACCAGTAATACATATAGCTTGTTTTTATTTTGTTTTAATTTTTTTTTTTTAAATAAATACAAATACTAAACATTTGTAATGCAATGCAAATAAAGCATGATTGATTTGGTCAAAGAGTAGAGTAATAATAGAGTTTCTGCAAGTCCAACTCTATGAGTACATGAGTAACCCTCTAGTCAGGGCTCGATTTACACTGGGGCTTTCGGGGAATCCTTATTTTCGTACGTGGACCGCGACTTCACACGTCACATTTAGATTGGTGCACGTAGCATGGTCAAAAGTACGGTTACTATAAAAAAAAACAAACGTATGCAGCTTGTTTAATCAGAAAAAGCAAAGGAGAGTTCTTTAATCACAAAAGGAAGCACATCAGGTGGTTGTGTAAACGCTCACAGCACAAATAGACAAACAACGCTTGCTGTCCAAGGTGCTGAAGGAAACAAAATGGATCATCTGTGTCGTTTGGAAGATTTTTAGGGCTCCCCCGAACGTATCAACTGAATCTCTTTAGGGGAGCTCCTCTGCCTTTCAGGGGAGCCAAGCTTTTGAGGTCATTAGTTATTTAGATAAGTATAAGTGATGAAACAATAAAACATTGTGGTTGTTGTCTCTGTTTCATGGGGGCTCCACTGTACACGTCCATAACACAGTAATAGTAAATTCACATTATCTCCAGTTTTCTGTCTCTCAGCAACGTGATTCAGTAGCTGCCAGTCTGCACTTTACCTGCCTTTGAGAGACTATTTACTCCAGAAATGCACCAGAATGACCAGCAAAGCCTCGCCTACTGGAACAAAAGGACGTGTGATGTGCAAAAAGTTGTACAAAAAGACGAGGGGGGTGAAAAAAGCATGGCCTCAGCAAGTCCACTTTTTTTCATTGGCATTAATTTGTTCTCGAGAACAACAAACGATGCTCAGACACTGGTAAGGATTTTAGTTTTTTTCTTTTATCTGCCTCTCAGACATTAATTATATATTTATATATAGAATATGCAAAAAAGAGCAGAGGAATGCTGGAGAAGGCAAACTGATTAAAAATTAAACAATGCAGAAAATCACTCTGTTACCTAAAGGGATGCTACAGTACATTTCTCTCTTTTTTTATCTTTATCTGTATTCCCTCTCTCCCTGGCCGCTTTCATTTGTTTTGCTTTATTTTTATTTTTCCTTTTTTAGGGGGGTTGGAGATTTCTTTTAAGCTGTCTGCTCTGCAGGCACACATGCTTCCCAGCCCACAGACAGTGGCAGAGTAACTGTTCTGCATATACCCGCCGTGTGTGTGTGTGTGTGTGTGTGTGTGTGTGTGTGTGTGTGTGTGTTCGTGTGCATGCAGCAGCATCCAGGCTATTTGTCATGGCGTAGGCTGTTTGCTGGGTCAGTCCAGATAAACTAATGTGTCAGTGCAACGGGGCTCTGCCGCTGACCAGAGCGCCTGCAATATGCAAAGACTTTGAATTATTTCTATGCCCACTGGCTCCCCCGCTGAACACCATGCAAAAAGTAGAGGCAGAAAGATGGTGGAAGAGAAAGAGGAAGGGTGGGGAGGAGTGAGCACGACTGGGAATAAAGGGGACAGAGATTTTGGAGATAGGAAAAAAGGCAATGAGAAAATAGAGAAAGATGATTTGAGAATGAGAATGGAGGAAGAAACTGCCAACTAGCCAAGGGAGAAATAAAGGACGGACATGGGGAGTAAGAGATAGTGAAGAAAAAAAGAAAGGAGTGAGGACCAGTTTGTTTAAAGCTGCCTACAGGGAGAGACTAAGCCAGCCTTTGAAGAAAGACAAAGGAGCTAAACAGGCAACCTTAAGTCCCATTACGGCACAGAGGTGCTGGTCACCCTGATGACTTTTTTTTTAAATTTGCAAATTTTGACGACCTACATGTTAGAAACGTGTTAGTTATAAGGTGTCATTTGGCATAAATGTTTCTTTCTTCTTTGAAATGATATGCCAGTTAATGCTATAGCTGGAACCTGGACCCATATGTGCAACCATGACCAAAAACTAAAATACACTGTACATTAAAAAAAACTTTAAAAATGTTAAATGTTTATCATGATTGGGGGATTTTGGGAGTCAAACAGCAGGACAATGAACGAAGAAAGGAAGACTAATTTAGTATCAGTTCTCAAGTTTTACTTCTGAAGACACATAGAATAAAAAAAAATCATCATTTGCTTGTAGCAGTGTGTGTGATTTGAGGTATGAATTGCTTCCATAGAAATAAGGAGGCCAAGCAGCTGGAAGGTGCTGCTTTCTGTACGGCCCAAAGTTTTCTCATTTTGTTTATGTGTAAACAGTAACACAATGTCAGGGGGGAAAGACATCAGCAATGAATCTGAGAGGAGTCGTTGCTGTTCATCAGTTTAGTAAAAGTTCCCATGGCCATTCCCAAACAATCTCACTGTCATTGTACTGTCCTCAATATATATCCTGTATATATTATGACAGTCAGATAAACACCTCCCTGACAGAAGGACTCTGAAGACAATCAACTCCATGTCCACAGGTTTATTATTGTTGCAAGAAAGGGTGAAATTGAAACATACAAAGTATAAACAACTCTATGCTCAGTTACAAATATGGATAAACATGTTTATTAAAAAATAATTAACTTTGTTTTGATTTTACAGCAAGTTCTGTACACTCTTTTTTTTTACTTCAGGTGTAATTTTAATTTCATTTCCACATGCCATGAAAGATCTGTTCATCTATTTCTCCTGAACACACATCTTTGAATTATAAACTGTCTAGAAACAGTACTTCAGCTTTTCATTAGTAATTTAGAAGAGTTCTCACATGCCTTGTTACAGAATTTTCACTTACCAAAAATGAATAAAAATATATATTTTTTTAATTTTAGAAGCTAAATGACCAGTACATACCTACAGCAGATGCTGCTGGATTTGCAGAACAGAGCAAAAAACTATTCTTTGCGCCATGCACTTGTTTTCTGACCAGCATGACAACTTCCTGTTACTGACATCAGGGACCTTAAAAAGGACCATGCTGAATTACAGAAACACAATTTTTAACAGAAAAAAAAGTATTACATAAACTGTTGTAACAATGCAGTCATTCTACAGGGAGAAAGATTATTCACAAGTTGAAAATATTCAGGACTTTTGCCAATCTTCCCAAGAATTTACATCCCAGGTGGTTTGACCGCCAATATAAAAAAATATAATATCCACAGGCCTTGGTTAGCATGGTAAATGTTTAATTTTGCTAGCACTGCTACAAAAAGAAATAACTGGCTTGTTTGCAAGGGCCGCCAGGAGAAAGCCTCTTCTCTCTAAAAAGAACATGACAGCACAGTTTAGGTTTGCAAAGTTGGATCTGAATAAACCACAAATCCTCATTTCTATCAGTCCTCCCCAGGGCAGCTGTGGCTACGCAGTTTACCACCACCAGTGTCAGAATGTAAAGTGAATGAGTAATGGATTAAGTGTAAAGTGCTTAGGGTGTCTTGAAAGTGGTATATAAACCTAATTCATTATTACTATCAGCAGAAACATCTCAGGCCAACTTTCCAGCACAGTGGTGGAGGGTTGATGGTTTGGGCTTTTTCTGCAGCCACAGGACCTGAACATCTTGCAGTCATTGAGTGGACCAAAACGTTGTCTGTATGCCAAACTATTCTAAAGTCAAACATGAGCGTGATTGTTTGACGGTTAAAGCTTGGCTGAAACTGGGTCAAGACAATGATCCCCAACACAGCAGCAGGTCTACAACAGAATATATCTGAAAAGGAAAAGAATCAACATGTGACACATGTCCTGCTAAGTCCAGACCTCCACCCAATGTGGATTTAAAAAGACCTGTGTGGAAACTAGTGTCTGGAAGGCTCAGTAACACTGAAATGAAGCGATAAAATTTGTTCACACTACATCTGTACTTTGCCTTAGTTTATTACCATTAAATAGGTATAATGACAAATGGAACAATGTCATGGGTTGTTGTCATCTTACATTGTATGTACCTAATTTTACAACCTGTTAAGGACGAGATAGTGTATTTGCAATGCTCTGATTCTCAAAAACATAGAACAGGAAGTATGTGTGCTTCCTTTTTTACATGACTGTATCTTGAGGATCTGAGTAACATTAGCCAGGGGAAGTTGGAAGCCTTGGTCAATGGAAACGTTTTCTGTTCACGTTTGTGAAATTTCTCTTGGTTTTAAACCTTTTCAAGATTATGAAATCCTCTTTTGTGCAGCAACACAAATGAGACTGCAGAGCTATATTTTGGCATCTTTAAAATACAACCAGATCAAAATTTGCTACATCTGAAAATCAGATATTTTAGTATGATTTTACACTTCAGTTCTAGTGACTGTGGCATACACAGGACATGAACTGTGATTATCATGTAGGTTATGAGACAAATCCAGCCTGCAGCAGTGATGTTGAAAAATAGAAAAGGCAACTCAAGAATACATTCCACCTTAGATTTTCTAAACTTCCACACCCTAACTGAAGCGTACGTCGCAGCTGGTTTTCCTCTCTGCACCAGTCAACCAGC
Source organism: Melanotaenia boesemani (assembly GCF_017639745.1). Classification (NCBI taxonomy): domain Eukaryota; kingdom Metazoa; phylum Chordata; class Actinopteri; order Atheriniformes; family Melanotaeniidae; genus Melanotaenia; species Melanotaenia boesemani. Next base: position 5,263,566 of record NC_055697.1, read on the forward strand.
CTGCTGTGAATAAAAGGTTTGTGCTTTTCTTGTTTTCACACAGCGAGTGAGCCAACACAACATGATTCTCCTCACCAGGAACAGGAGTGATCCTTTTAGGAGAAGAGTCATTTGAATCCATTTTAAACCTGCACTGTTTGAAATGCTTTCTCCATCTGGGTGGAGTTGAAGTAGAAGGCCAACCAGCACAGGAATATTCAGGATAGATTTTCTTGTATTGGGACAAACTGGAAAAACTTCAAGGTTTCCAAGTTTATGCAAACAGTGTAAAACCTGCCTGCACCCTGCTATGTAAAGCTGGAAAAGTTGTTGAGATGAGTTCTAAGTTTTTATGGGGACCTTCTCTTTAAGGAAAGAGGCTAAAATTTAATCCATCGTGAAGGATTTAATCACATTGATGGCAAAATATTTAAACCAAAGGCATTTGTACAGTCTGATAACTTCAGAGGTACATGAGAAAATGTGTTATAATCTACACAAACCCCTACAAAGAGTTGACCTCAGTACTGTTTTGAATACAGATTTCTTGGGTTTTGTTGTTGTTAAATTGCCTATAAATGAAAAACTACAGGCAAAGGCCAGAATGTTGGCTTCAATTAAAAATAGTTGGTACAGGCCTTCAACGCAGCCACATTAATTAAAGAAAGCTGGAAATTGATCAGTTACTGCAACTTTGTCATCAAAATGACTTAAAAGGCAGATATTTATGTGTGTATGTCAGTTCATCCAACCCTGGATGCAAAGTTCCCTCAACACACAGTATACAGGAATACAGATGCTAGAGATCATTGTGGTTTTATTTTATTTATTTATTTATTTTATTTTTTTCTCAAACCTCAGATTGGGCCTTTTTGCCTCCAGCTGACAACTGCGTGAAGGGAATTTTTCTTCATCTTTTTTGGCAAATGATCAGACAAGCAGCACAGTGGTGTATTAAAATGTCAGCTTAAAATGAAAATAAACAACTTAGGGGTGGAAAAAGGGTTTGGCGATACAGTTAATATCCACCCCACCCCCGGACAGACTCAGTATGGCCCTGAGGCAGAGTGGAGATTGACAGGTTGGGAGGATGGACCTCACTGCCACAGGGGGGTTTCCCTGTTTGAACGGCAGAAGCTTTAGGTCTTTAGACTGAGAATCTGAGAACAAATAATCATGGAGGAAAATTACATTCTGCTGCACCCATATATAGTATGGTTATATACACTCACTAGCCACTTTATTTGGTCTACCCAATAAAACATTTGCTTGCTAACACAAAAAGTTTATCAGCCAATCACACGACAGCAACTCAATGCATTTAGTCATGTAGACATAGTGAAGAGGACTTGATAAAGTTCAAATTGAGCATCAGAATAAAAAAGACTTATTATGTGACTTTGGCACAGTATGGCACAACCCTCCAGAGAATGGTCTGAAAAAGAGAAAATATCCAGTGAGCAGCAGTTGTCTGGACCAGAATGTCTTGTTGATGTCAGCAGTCAGAGGAGAATGGACAGACTGGTTGGAGATGATAGAAAGGCAGGAAGCCAGATAATCAATTTGGTGGAAACATCATGAAGAATGAATCCATCCAGGCATGGATAAAAAATTTAGGCTACTGGTGTAATGGTGTGGAGAATATTTTCTGTGGACCCCTTATTACTATTAGTATTATTGCTGACCATGTCCATCCTTTTATGGCCACAGTGTAGCATCTTCTAATGGCTACTTCCAACAGGATAATTCACAGAGTTCAATGCTTTCACTGGACTCCAACGGCCTCCACAGTCACCAGATCTCAGTCCAGTAGAGCAGCTTTGGGATGTGGTGAAACGGGAGATTCTCATCATGGATGCAGCCGACAAACCTGCAGCAACAGTGTGATGCTGTCATGTCAATATGGAGAAAACCTCTGAGGAATGTTTCCACCACCTTGTTGAAACTATGACACCAAGAATTAAGGCAGTTCTGAAGGAAAAGGACCAATTTTTTTACAACCTTCAGATGCACCCAGAAGCCAAGAACGGCTCAACAAAACAGATAGTGATGCACATTTAGTTGATGCTACAGGTGAGAGAAGGTGAGCTAAAGCTGGAATCAAGTAGCAGTAATTACTCCCAAGTTAAAGTATTTCCTTTTTTTAAAAAAAGACTGCTTCCTCTAATTGTTTCATGATGATTAAAACCATCAACCAACAGAAGTGTTTCAGGTTTTTACAACAAAGCATCTTTAGTCATTTTCAGTTAATCTAAAGTCATTTTTCTCTTTTCCAGCAGATGAGTAAATTGCCAAGTCCAAGAAACACATAACCAAAGTTTTGCCACATCATTACTTTCTCTTACTCGTCTTCATTCTGCCTCACCCTCCACTAATACACCTTGATATGCATGTTTTAACATATTTGTCACAAAATATGTCAAAACATGGAATCCCTACCTGTGCGTTCACCTTTGTCCTCCCTCTACTTTCCTGCTCCAAATACCTCCTCCTTGCTCATCTCCAAATTGCGAATGCCACGCTCGCTCCCCTCCCTGCATTTTCCCTCCTTCTCTTCTATTGTATAAATATACGATTAACTAAAAAAAGACATCATTTGTTTGGCTCAGTGCAGTCCCCAAGCGTGTTGTTTGGCCCCGTGTATAACACGGAGAGTGTTTGTTACCGTTAACTAGCACACATGTTGAAAATAAACACCTCGCTTGACAATGCTCCATTAATAACACGCCTTTGCTTTGTTGCTCACATGTTTCTGCTGTTGCTGCGTTTTGTTACTTCACTGTCTTACTTTCCCTGTCTTTTGTAGTGCCTGTGCATGTGTGTGTGTGCTGTAGCATTTTAATTATGAGTCTGTGTTTGTGTGTACAGGGGAAGTCGCTGTGCTGTACCTGGTTTGTAGTATGAGTCCAGAGATGTGCAAAGATGAGACAATGAACATGTGCACAGTAATCAAAAGATGATCAGATTGCATCCTCGGTGTGTGGGAGTGAAAAGTAAGTGTGTGTGTGTGTGTTCTCTACCTGATCCCTTCATCATGCAAACTGTATGAACACAGTAAGTATGCTCAAATTTTGACCACCAAGCTATGAGCAGCTAGCATCAAAGCTGACAGTAATCTTTGCACCTTTGCACATGTATTCTTTATAAAAATGTATGTGTGTGCAAGTGTGTGTTTGAATTTACACCCTAGCTGGAGTATTTTCTGGGTGACTGACAGTCAAGGGAAGCTTCACGAATATCACAAGAACCCAATAAACCCTGTAAACCCATCGGCCACTGTAAACAACAGAATACCAGAAAATAAAATAAATTAAAAACTTTTTTTTCTCATGAATATGCAAATATAAAACAGAGGAGTCAGAGCTTGTTTGAAGAACTGCTGCATTTGTTTCAAGCAATTAATAGCGCAAACAACTATCCTTTCTCTCTGTCAGTGTCAAACCCTATGTCGGTCTGTCTGTCCTTCTTCAGTGTGTAAATATAGCCTAGCAGCCTCCAGCTCGCTCTTTTCAAAGCTCCCCGAATGGATTGAGATCAGCAATTGAAATGGAAAAAAACACACTACAATAATAATTATGCCAGTCAGATGGGTGACTTTGGGGTAGCCAACTATTTAAATATGAAATAAGACCTTTTCATCTATTGAAAGTGTTATAGTTCTACTGCCTCCAAAGATTTCTCTTCCTCTGTTTTCAAGTTATAAAATGTGTCTTTTAAAACTTAAAGGATCAAACTTGAAGATCAGAGAGAGGAAGAACCAGCTTTCTGTTTGACTGGTAGTGCTGAAGATTTACCTCCTGAGCCCAAACTGCACTCAAAATAATGAAAAAAAAGGTGTTTTATTTTTTGATTTTATTCATTTTAAAATTTGTGTAAAAGACAGATTTCAGATGATTCTATAAATATAAGTGACCGATATGAAACAAGTTAGTTTTACTTGTCTCATAGTGGCATATACAGCAAACTTTTTTTGGGCTGGCTCATTTTGAAATAAAGTTGCAAATAATAATAATAAAATACAGATAGAAGCGAGAAGATATGCATTTACCTTGGTTCCCATGTTAATAAAGTTGACAAGCTTCCAATCAGGAAGAAATAACAAATATTAAAGACTGGCATGAAAGTGGCCAATCAGAGATCACACAGAATTGTACTGTTTTAACAGTAAAATTCTCTGGCACAGGGCTGGCCAATGAAATTTCAGGGGTGGCTGCAACACCCAGTCAACACTCAGTTCCAGTTATTTTCATTGTCAAAGTGGATGAATAAGAAACACATGCAACGCACCATTAGACAGATTTTAAAATTTGCTATATAAGTGTGGGCCATATTTTATAACAATAGAGATATACTTACATAGTAGTAGAATGGTCAAAGAAGAAATGTTGTCAGAAAAGATTTTTTTTTTTTATTCTTCAGAAAAAGAATCTTGAATGATGGTGCTCAGAGATCACTTAAACTTTGGGAAAATCACATTGTAAAAATACACCAGTAGAGCTCACAGTTTAATAGTGAAAATCAGATTTCCACACACACAATGTAAAGGAATCTCAAGGAATTGGGACTGAACAGCTGTGTAGCCATGAGAAAACCACTAATCACTGAGGTTAACCGGAGAAAACTCGACTCAACTCAACTTTATTTATAGAGCACTTTAACAACAAAGTGCTGAAAACAGCATAGAAGCAGAAACATTTTAAGTAAAATAAAATACTAAGTCAAAACAGAAAAAATAGCAGTAAAATTATAAAACAATAAAACACTAAAAACAATAAAACAATAAAAGTAAGAGTCCCATGCTGGATCGAAGGCCAGATCATAAAATTGGGTCTTCTGGCAGGTTTTAAAAATGGAAAGTGATGGAGCTTCTCTAACCTGTAGCAGCAAAGAGTTCCATAGTTTAGGAGCAGCGACCCCAAAGGCTCTCACCCCTCTGAGCCTCCGCCTACACCTCGGTACCTCCAAAAGGAGCTGATCAGCCGGGCTGGCAAATATGGGAAAAGCAGCTCAGACCATTTAAGGATTTAAAAGAAAGATAAAAGAATCTTAAAATGAGCTCTAAAATGCACAGGCAGCCAGTGAAGCTTTTCTAAAATAGGCGTAATGTAGCTTTAGTTGGCTAGGGAGCATAAAGATTAAACTCTGGAGCAATGGAAAAAGGTCATGTGGTCTGATGAGACCATATTTACCCTGTTCCATAGAGATGGGAGCATCAGGGTAAAAAAAGGGGCAGATGAAATGATGGAGCCATCATGCCTAGTGCCTACTGTACAAACATGTGGGGGCAGTCTATGATCTGAAGTTTCTGCAGTTGGTCAAGATTCAGCAACACTGTGTGTCCAAAGAATGAGGTCAACTGACTACCTGAAAATATTGAATGAGCAGGTTATTCCACCTTCCCGATGGCACAGTCATATTCCAAGAAGACAATGCCAGGATTAATCTGGCTCAGATTATGAAAGAGTGGTTCTGGGAGCATGAGACAACATTTTCACAAATGGAATGGCCACCACAGAGTCCAGACCTGAACCCCATTACATTGCAGAGGCTTATCAAAACAATGCCACAGTGAATGTGTGCTGTAAAAGAGACTGCTGATGCTGTTGAAGCTAAAGGTGGTCGAACAAAATATTAGATTGCAAGTTTGTTTTGGACGGGCAGTCTAGATGCATCTTAGTTCTGTTTTTGCTGTTATTGGTGTTTGTTTTGGCAGAGAAAGAGCTTTCCTAACTGTTGAAGAGAAAATATACATTGAAAATTGTGTACTTGTATAGCTCGCGGTCAGAATAACTAATAAGGGCTACATTTCTGAAACTTTATCCTGTTTGTTATGAAACTGGTTGTTGGTGGTTGGAGTGGGGTCGTCCCAGCTTGGGTAAACTTTCAGCCAATCAGCATTCAGACCACATATTGTATCGGTTCCAATAGCTCTGTGTTCTTAGCTTTTTTGCATATCGTTGTAAATTTGTCCATTTCTGGAAGTGGGGAACAAATAGAAATATTGCTAAATTATAAAACATGCATTAGCAAAATAGATCTCAGTTCCTGAGTAGTAATGTTTCAGGTCTTTTCCTTGTCCATTTATGTAATATTTACTTGCACTTTAATTTTTCTTGTTCAGACACTTCAGTCTTCATATATTGATAAACAGCAGAGGGGGTGATGGTCTGCCCTGTCACACTTCATAAAAAGCTGTGTGCTGAGAGAAGAGGGCATCTGTCCACCCTACGCGGACTACTCCTTAAATATTAATAATGATAATGAGCAAAGGGCTGACCAGGGCCCACAAGCACCATTCTCTTATTAGAATAACTGAATTCAAAATCTACTGGAACTTGTGCACATGACAGCACGATGGGCAACATGCACACATATGCACACACAAATGCATTCAAACCAACAAAGACATATTATTCACATACACTCACACAAATGGAGTAGACATGCAAATGGGCACCCAATGGGACTGAAAGATGGATTCCCCTCTGGCCAAAGAGCCCATACTTTCCATCACCCCCTACCCCACCCGCCTGACCCATGTCACACACAATCAGCCTCCCAGTCCAGCACATGCACACTTATACTCTCCCTGTCTCTGCAACTCCCCACATCACCCACCACATCACGCACTGTCTGTGTCACTCCCACACATCAACATGCACACACACACACACATAGACATGGCGGGCACCCTGCCTCACCCCTAGACCCCATCGGTCATTAGTATGGAGGCTTGTCTGTGTTTGTTTGGTTTCTAATGGACCATTTAAATGCAGAATATTCACAGCAGACAGGGTCGTCCTCGGGGACAGCGCACACTGAGGCCTGAATATGCTTCAGCTCCATTATCCTGGAGGAAGTTATCCTTATTATCATCACACAACGCCACACTGACTGGCAATGAGTTAGTGTGCTTTGGCCCTCGGCTGGTTTTCTCTGCTCTTCATATACTGCAGAAAATAGAGGGTTGCAAGTTTGGTTGCCTTAGCCTACATCACCTGCATTATTGCCTGCTTTTCACTTTGTGTTATCTGCAATACATGTAATTATGCAGTATTTACTTTGGTTGGTGAAATGTTATGGTAGTATGTACAAAGAGATCATCAGTCCCTACTTTGGACTTAACACACCAGTAGGGCTCTGTGCCCTTGTTGCTTGTTCCAATTCACAAACCTAAATTTTAACTAGCTGGCATGTTCAGAGGGAAAAAAAAGTTGGTTTGGAAATGGAAAAGCCGGTTCTGAACTTGAACAAAGAGATAGTGCTTCTTCTTTGCAAACCATGTCATCATTAGTGTGTAACGGCTGGGTTCACCTGAACACCTGACCAAAAAATCAAGTTAAAAGCAACACTACATACGTTTCTGACCTTATACTTTGTGCCACTGACACGTTTTGATGGAACACCAACATTAATTCTGCACATCCATCCTGTCGTTGGTGCCCTGCAACGCCCCAAGGCTGAAAAACCACACCTCACAATCTTTTATTCAGTGTGGTGCATCACGTCAGAGCTACATTTTGCTTTATGGTTCTACGTTACCTGCCAGCAACTACCAACTCATTGGCTGTTTTCAATGTGCACTGTAGCTGATTCAGCAAAGAAATGCAAGACATCATTATAAGAAGCAAAGAAAAGAAAGTCTGGCAGTTACAGAGTAAGAAACAGGACAAGAGTCAACATCAAACTAGCTGGTGAGATCTCAAGAAAAAACAGATACAAGATGGATGCTGTGTTAGCATTCATTAGGGTGTGTCAAAGTAAAATAAAATTGGCCAAAGTTTGGTAGTGAAGCTTTAAGTAGGTGAAATAGGCCTACAGCGATAGTTAAAAAAAAAAAAAAGAAGACTTGTACAAAAGTGGAACTGGATGTGGTGTTACATGTCCATCCATCTCACAAGCTGCTGGGCATCATGATGGCTCAACGGCTCTTTGCTACGCATGGACTCCTCGGAGACAAAGGAAGATTATCAAGACTTTATTAAACAACAGAGATTGGATGAATGGTCTTACGTCTGGGAGGAAACCGGTGAAGCTGACAGAGGAGCAGGAATCACGGAGATGGGCTGGGGAAGAGGATAAGTCCAAATAGATGCATAGGTTAAGGTCCAACAGGGAGTGAATGTGGTGCTGGGGTATGTAAGGACTGGTGAGTAAATGGGAGACAGCTGTGACTGGTTAGGGATCCCAGGAGTGCTTGGCTGTAGTGCAGGACTAGAGGGTGAGATCATCAGGGACAGGTGTGGATGATCAGCGGAGTGATTCCGGTTGGTGGCTGTGGTGCCTGGCTGGACCAGGTGAGGGTGTGACACTCTTTAACCAACATACCAGGTAACAGAAGCACAGAATTCAGCAACCAAAATCAAAGAAGTCTCCCAGGTTCAGGGTCTTCCACAAATAAAGATGGCAGGTTGATTACATACAGGGCGTTCACAGCTAATCGGCCAATTTGCTTCTGCAATTACTTCGCAGATGAAAGTCTTCCCACTTTGTTTCTGGTTGGAGTGAACGCAGGCCAGTTACAAGAAACCACCAAAGTTCTGAGACTTTAGAATGAAGCCAGAGGCAGAACAGATTTTGTCTGAAAGTACTAGTACAGCACATACTGGATAAATTCTAGAGCATCAGTCAAACAGAAACTTTTAAACTGCTATCAAACATCCACCCAATCGGCTATCACAAAAAACCACCTACCTGATTTTATATAGCGCCTCTGTTTGGGATGATAAAAGTGGACTATCAGGGCATAGATACAGTTATATAGTTGTCAGTGGGCCTATTAATCTGCTGAGGAAGGTTACTTGTGGCACTGCCATGGGTGAGGTGTAGACTACAACAAAGTTTCAGTAGGTGTTACATATCATAGTAATATCCATGCAACATAGATGCCAAGCCTAACTGTAGCAACAGAACATCCAATTTTAGTTAAGTTTATGTCTTTAGCACCAGTAGTACCAGTTAGATGCAGTCCAATCCAATTATAGTTTCATCCAATTTATTGTTATCCATTTATAAGTTACTGCAATCCTATTTAAATCAAATTCATTAAAAGTGTAATACTATAATCATGATTCTTAAAAAGCAAAGCCTAGCTAAGGAAACAGATTCCATCTTCCTTTGATTCAATCCCACATTTAGTTCTCCACCTTTTTGAGCCATGACCCCCAAGATAAGAGACATTGGTGTTTGTGACACCCCCAACAGACTAGTTTGTAGTCTGCCAAAAGCTATGTGTTAAACCTGAAATTGCACCTTCAACAAATGTGAGCTTGACTTTGAGATAAAGGTGCTTCAGTGAAACGAAAACTATTTTTTGCTCTGTCTGCAAAAAGTAACATTTTCATTGACTGTTCTGTCTTTGGTGTTTTATTTCTCAAACTTACCATCTAAAGTGCTGACAGGTTTTCATTTTTTGGATTCTTCCATCCCGCTCTGGTCACAATCAGCAGTTACATTGATTAAAAACAACTTTTTTTGGTATATTATTGCCATTAATTGTTAAGCAGTGTGGACCTCATCCTTGGTGATGGCTCATCCTGTGGCCATCCTCTGAATGTAAGGCTTAGAAATTGTTAAAATCTTCATAAATATGGAGAATCAAGTACATTTTTGGTGGATTATGTTGACAGTTGTGGCAAAGCACCTATATCACCAAAATCAGCTTCTCTCACCTAGATAATGACAAATTCTAATTTTTATTATGGCATAAATTAAAACTTTGTTATTAATGTATTCTGCTGTCATTTTTTATGTTTATTATTATTATTATTATTATTATTTATTGTTTTTTATTACTTTTTATTATTTATATTTTATTTGTTAATTTTTTTGTTTTTTAACTTGTCCTGTTAAATGGTAGCAGCAGAATGATGGTCTGGCTGCTATGCTGTGCCAAACAAATTTGCTTTGCCAAGGGGAGCTTTATGGGTATAAGGCTCCTCTTGATAATCTGATATTTTATTTATTAATTAATTTGTTTTGAATTATTAAATTTATTTAATATTTATTTAATCTTGTTGAACCTGACCAGAGTGGATTGGAAAAAAAGGAGAATAACGGAGAGAAGTAAAAAGGAAAGTAGAAAGCAGGAAGAGGAGACAAAGCTACAGTAGATAGAGGCAACGACCTCCAATCAAACCTTACACCAGGCAACCAACTGCTACACCTGTACAGAAACACAATATAGAATTCCCTACAGCTAAGCTGACAATCATCAAGAGTTCCTTAAAAGTAACCAAGACAGCAGCAACAACATGTATCACGACTACAACCAAAGTACCAGAAACACACATAAAAAAATCCTAAAAAAGGCTAGCTCTCATTCACAGCCTCCCCTGTGGCGTACCCACGAACACTCACTTTCACACTTAACCCTCCCACCAGAGAATAGCGAGCCCTAAATATGTATAATCATATATATATATATATATATATATATATATATATATATATATATATGGAGTCTTGGGCCCTGAGTATCTCTTTGGATTTTGGAAGATTGTGCTGATTGATTTTGTTTAAGGTTTTCAAAAAAATAAAAATAAAAATAAAAAATTTGGTAGTGAATGTAAAAAAATAGGTTGAATACTGCTCTTTATGGTTGCTCACTACATGGGTATCTGCCTGCTGATGCTGGACATGAAGTCTGACCTGGTTGTTAAACTCAGCTGTGTGATGTTGTTGTCAGTTGTAATTACATTACTGGATGTTTCAATTAGTTTTGAGGCATCAGTGTTGGCGAGTAGGTGTTGCTGCCCAGCTAACTTCTCAAACGGCATCTTTCTCTCTCTCTTTTGCTCTCTCCCTGTTCTTCCTCATGGTTAATCTTATAAAAATGAAAAGGACGTTGGCATGAGGCTGAGCAGAGTGCTATCCACTGCCGCTGGCTGCGGATTAGCATAATGTTTTAGAGTTTAATGTGTGTGCCTCTTAGTTTTGTAGAAGTGTGTTCATGTGTGTAAATGAGGTGTTGAACTGTGCAAATATGGACGTGCATGTATGTTCCTGTTAGTGTGTGTGTGTGTGTGTGTGTGTGTGTGTGTGTGTGTGTGTGTGTGTGTGTGTGTGTGTGTATGGTATATATGCTCAGTGCTCTCCAGGGAGCAGCGGTGGTGGTGGAGGGGGAGGGCTGGGGGGAGGCTTCTGGCCCAGTGGGAGGCTCCAGATGTGGGGCTACTGAGCTGACAGGCCTGGGCCCCTCTGGGCGTATGCATGCCAACCACAACCTCTCTGGCTTTGCAGCGGCCCCTTCTGTGGTGTAGTTATGGTGTAAGACAGAGAAGAGAGGCAGAAAGGCTGGGTTATGAAAAAAGGGTAAAAAAAAAAACAAAATGTAGAGAAAACAGTAAATTGAGAGCAAGGGAGTAAGTGATGTCCTAACAAGTAGCCTTTAGATTTGGTCTGTATAAACATACAGCAGCAGATATGCCGCAGACACTTAACAAAAAAAAAAAAAAAAACCCTCTGGAAAGTTAAAACTAAATCTTGTCATCCTGATATAATATCCTAAATATTCCCAGAGTTTAAAGTAAAAACTAGCCCTGTCCATTTTCCTCTCATGGATATTCATGCATTTGTTTGAGATTTATTTATTTATTTATTTTTTTTGTTTGTTTTATTGAACTACATCTACATCCTGTAGCAGCACCGTTAGGGAAAAATGTGCATCCTAGCAGTCATTGTCAAAGTGTCTCATTCATACTTGTGGTTTTAGTGACTTTTCATAAGAAAATAAGCACTACATTAGGGTTAGAGAACTTTTATTAGAATGGTTACAACCTTTAGATAAAAAGTGCAGAAAGAGCCTGATCTTCTGTCTTGAGGAAATTTCACCTCTCATTAAAACTGTTTTAAAACAAATTGGGTACTCACTGAAATACTTGGAAATTTAAATTTTCTTCCTTTTTTTCATTAATATAACATTGGAGGATATTAGAAGACTTAAAAATTTGGATACTTTTTCTTGAATAACAAAAGTTATGCAGTAGTATTTGGTTAGTACTAATAGTTAATTTTATTTATTTTATGTTTTTTTTTTTTTTTGTTTGTTTGTTTGTTTGTTTGTTTTTTTGTTTGTTTTTTTCTGAAGACTGATCTCAGTGAAGTAGCTGTAGCTGGATCTTTGATGATTGGTGGGAAGAACTCAGGGTGGTTCTATGACTTCATGGACACCATGCAGAGGCATTTTGTAGGTCCAATGAAGAGTACAAATATGGTCCTTCGCCCAAGAAAGGGTTAAACTAGAAAAACCAGGGAGTGGCCTCAGGTATCACCCCCTTAGTCTTGGTCATGAAGGGAAAACAGTGCACAAATGGCACACATACATGTACATTCCAGGAGTCGGTGTTGCCCTGCAGCATCCTGTGGCTTAGAAACCAAATTGCCCAACTTTGTGTTCTAGCCCATGGCATCACGGTACAGCTGTGTTTCCCTCTACGTATAGCACACACCAGCAACTGGCTGTTTTGAATATGTAAGTAAGTAAGTAAATGTTTATGTTAGGGCTGGGCACGTTAACGGATAAATTGCGTGTTAACGCAATAATTAATTAACGCCATTAATTTTTTTGCTGGCCACTGGCTTTGATGACAGAAACATGGCGTCCGTGTCTCTCTTCCCTGCTGCAGCGGTGCGTCTGATGTAATCAGGAGAGAGCGGGTTTATTTAAATGAAGAGACGTTTTCTGTCTGGAACTTAAGGAAGAAGAAGAAGAACCGACGTTTCTTGTCGGTCAAAACCCATGCAGATGGACAGAACATCGTGATTTTTTTGACGGGAAACTGCTCCCAAAAGACAATGAAAAACTTTTTTTTATTATTTTTTATTTTTTTTAATAAATGCGGCTTCAATTTAGTCAAGACAGTCAAGGTAAGACATGCTTTCTGACTTTTACAAGCGTAAAGCATAAATCGGGTCTTCTTCTGCCTCTGGTTCGGTGAATCTTGGTCATAGCGAGATGAAACTTCCAGCTGTGGAATCTGTGAGATGTGAGCTTTCAGTAGAGGAGCCGTTTGTTCGTGTTCATGGGGAGACATCATCTGTGTTTACATATTTTTTCGGACTTTATGTAGCTGGTCTTGAGTTGTTTGTTGTCTTAACTGTGTTTGTTGGTGATAGAAATGGTTTTATTGATGTGGTAGCTGAAAATTACTTTCTGTGGATACCACACATGTTTATAGTTACATCTACAGACCTGACGCTACACCCGGAAACGAGATGTTAACCCCTTAACTCCCGGTAGCAGAGGCTGCAGGTGCAGAGGTGAAGCTGATTTTTTACCTTTTAGTTAGTAAATCTGGAACATTTCATCCTTCTTTGTCATAAATATTTGATTTTAAAAATATATATGAAGAAATATTTTAACTGTTGGTGTTTAAAGAGAAAACTGCTGCTAAATGTGTTTTATGTGTTTAGTGCAGGGGTCTGCAGCCTTTCCAATCCAAAGAGCCATTTTTCCCTCAGCCAGCTAAATAAAACTACTTTAGAGACGCAAATGTTACGAGACTTTTCAAAAAGACAACTTAATATATATTTTTAAGGAAGAGCCACCATAGGATATTTGTTATTTTTGAAGAACCACATTTTAATTTTAATTTTTAGGTTTTAAAACAAAGAAAATAATAAAATCTTCATAAAAAGAGGATAAAAAGACTGTCTTCTAAGAGATGTAGATATTTGTTGAAAATTATGTAAAGTAAAAAAAAAAAAAAAAAAAAGTCCCTGGTTTCCAACCTAATGACAAAAAAGATAGTTAAAAAAAAAATATATATATATATATATATATTAGCCACGTATTTAGAGGCATTGTGGAAGGTCCAGAGAACCACCTGCAGCTACAGAGTCGCAGATTGGAAACCCCTGATTCAGTGTTTGTTAACAATAATATACTGCATTTTCTTTATAAGCTGTAGGCCTTCTTTTACAGGAAAGAGACTTTTTGTGCGTAACAATGCCATTAATCGCGATTAATTGCAATTTGTCATGTGATTAATTGTGATTAAAAAATTTTAACAGTTGCTCAGCACTAGTTTATTTTTATAGCACCTTTCAAGAAAAAAATCACAAAGAGATTAACGATAAAACAGAACATAAAATCAAGGCTGATTCAGCATAAAAATGCAAGAGAACATCTGTGATGGACAGAGCACTGAAGGACAGTCAGGCACAGTTTTAAAGTTCAAAAAGGGGTTTTATTTTAACCCAAAAACAGTAATCCAAACTATTTACAAAATAAATGAGAAATTGGGCCCAAAAAAAAGTAGTGAATGTAACAGATTATGGTCAACGTAAATAACTGGTGAGAAAATATAACACAAACAAACTGAACAAACAAATAAGACACAAAGGTAAAATTAAAAAGTGGCGGATCAGCCCAGACAAGAAGACACAAAGGGATAACACACAAAAACCTAACTAAGCTAACAATGGAAATCTCATTATCCCTTCCTGGTGATGCTGTTGTGTGGTTTTGTCCAATTAGTTGGCTCCGCCCTGTGGCCACCTGCTGGTTCCCATAGCAAGGGACTGCAGCCACTGAAACAACTCAAAAACAAAATAAATAAATTATAACACCAAAATATAAACCAAAAAGCATGCCAATATTAGAAGACATGATGTTAATAATTAGATTAAATTTATGTTTAAAAGAAAATCATATATAGGTCTGTAAAATAAATCCGTTTAAAAAAATACGCAGCCATCATGATGTTATTGGAGGAAGAGAAGATAAGAAAGAGTAAAAGTACCAGAGCAGACACTTGGACACTGACAAACAGAGCTGGAGAGAGCTCAGAAAAGAGACAGGATGCACCACAGATCCGGAATTAGCTTTCCTTTAGGGGCGCCAAAGTTCTGCTTTATCAACCCATAACAAGGCAATGTTCCTTTTACACTTACAAGCACAAACTCCTCACCGCATAGTTGGAACTGAAGAAGCCTTTCAGATAAGTCAAACATTTTCAAGAACCAAGAAAAAGAAATTTAGTTTTATGTAAGTTCTTAGAAATACCATTACATAAATGACTGACAATCTACACCAATATTTGCTCTTGTTGTCTCTTCAGTGTGTCTGTCTGTCAGACCCTGTCAAGGTTTTTCTCTTATTCAGCAGGTTTATTCAGCTTTGAGTCTGAAAAAATTCTGATTGGATGTTTAGCTTGGCTGGAAAATCCATAATTTCACTCATTTAATGTATTTCTCTATGTTTATTTATTTATTTATTTTGTATTCCTGTGTTACTTCACAACGAATCAAAGCTCATACTTATCTAATGATGCACAAACTTCTCTGAGGAGCACAAAACAATGTTGTAAAAGTAAGCAAATGCTTAATTGTTTCGACTGTTTTTTGTCTTCTGTTTTCCTGTTTATACTTTATTCTGTTGTTTGTTAGAGTAATGTCCTGTTGTGCAGATATACATGGTACTCTACCTCCTAGCTTGCAGTTACATGTGGTCTTCGCAGTGTTTCCATGTGCTATGTTTTTCCTCACTGCTGGATCATGATGTGCAGTTGGTGTGTAAGAGCCTTAAAGATTAACAGAAGCAGCACAAACTAGATTACATTAAAGGGTGTCAATCTAAAAAAAAATCACTTGATTCAAAAAGAAGCTTACTTTTTTAAGTGATCAGTGACATTCCCCACAGTGGAATAAAACAAGCTTGTGACTGTTAATGTTTCTTACAGATGAATCCAGCCAGATAAAAAATAGTTCTTGGATTATGAAGTTGCATGAAGTTGTTCTGTCAGTGGTGACTTACAGTTTCCTCAAACTTTTAGCTCAAACGCTAAGCTTACATTTTACTGAAGAGTCTCTTCACATTCAGTACGGACCTTTTCTTCAGAATCCTGGATGAACAGAACTCCAAATATGCCAAGCTGTGACTTAACTGGACGGCTCTAAATGTGTTCAGGAAGATAAAACAGAAGCAAAAATACGTTGATGAAAGCATACTGCTTTTGAATTTACTCAATCTAGAGTGAGCTGCACAAATAAAGCTTTTCTTGTCTCTATTCTTTTTTTTTTTTTTTTTTTGCTATAATAAGCCTCTTATAATCTTGTGTAGAGAGGCACGCTTACAGACCAATGTGCAAAAGATTGCTCCCAGACACACAGATGTACAGTTTTATGGAACTATATGTTCACACACACACACACACACACACACACACACACATGCGCACACACTTTAAAAGACGCTCCGTGTTATGCGTTGTGTAGAATATGGTGTGGAGCCTGCAGCAGTTCTTCCAGTGAATGTTATCTACTCTTATCTGTATGTGTGACTGGCCTGGTAACACTGGGTCTGCTCCATACGCCTTATCACTTGGGCAGGCAACAACCCTCCCTCCCAACTCACATAATGCACTGTTCTAGACATATACTCACATACCATATGCAGCTAGTTATTAGTAGAAAACCTGCAGCCTGTCAAAAAAATTGACTAACTTGAGTTCACACAGATTACAGAGGACTGGTGATGGTGTACTGTCTAAAATAAAAGGTCAAGCAGCACTTGAGCTCTGTAAGTAGGTGAAAAAATGGGCCAATAACTTACTTTTTGTCAACACTGACACTGTGCATGTTTTGCTCAGTTAGGCAGCGTTAACTGTTGTGCCCAGGTGGTGATCAAAATGAACTGACATTTTCAGAAAAGAACCACAAAAAAGCTGCATACTTCTCTCTCCAAGTTTACCTTAATTTTATATCATTTAATATAATATTCATACTCAGTGATTTTCTACAATTCCTTTATTCACACTAGTTGACATCAAATTTGCACCAAACATATGGTGAGTTATTCGTTTTCCTTTTTTTTCTTCTTTTTTTAGCAGCATGACCCCCCAAAAGTCCAACAATCACAATTTTGAATTGTTTCTTGTTGAGGGATACTTCTTCGCTTCAACCTCATTTGTTATTCAATTGTAAATTATTTGGATAAAAGCATTTGCTAAATACATAAATATACAAAGATCTTAGTTGTTTGGTAGACAAACATCCATCCACAGGGAGGTCTGCTGAGATCCTCCTGAGACCCCACAATTCATATTTGTTCACTGTGGAGGCCATTTTGCTCCTTTTTTTGACACTTTACATGTTACTTCATTAAGTCCTTTTTAGCCTTACAAAAGACAACTGTTGCTTCAAGACTGTGTCACATGTGAGGGGGTGTGACGTTATTAACTTGTCTGTATCTGTCATTTCAAAATGGCCTCCATTTTTGGCCAGCACATTTTATAGAAGATAAGAAAGATGTTATTAACAATTAACATCATTTTAAATGTTTGATTCCAGTTGTTTTCAGTGTGTAAACCTCTTAGGAATATTGCAGTGATTTTTCTGAGCTGAATTTATTTTATTTATTTTAAATACTCTTTCATTTATGTCCTCTGTACTGGACATCACATTTTATTCAGGGGACACCTCCATGACAGAGGTATAAAAGATCCTCAAAATCAGGGAGACTTTGATAGAGAATTTTCAGAGGATAAAAGTCCAGAGAGAGAAAGGATTAGACAGGAAAGGGTGAAAGTTCAAAAGAGGAACAACAAGATGAGGAAGACTAAGATGCAGAGCCAGACATGCGCCGTCGACCTCTGTAGGCCAAAACAAACACATAGGGTTTTAAATATACAAACTAGAAAAAAAGTTTAATAAAAATGGAAGCAGAGATGTTCAATATGAAATAGATCCTAACACTACTTATTGTTTTTTTTTAATTTAATGAAACATATGTATAAAAGGCAGTGTGTTCCTCTGCATCTCCAAAACGCCTGATTGCTTCAAGAAATAGCAGCTACGGGGATAGAATAACAAGAGGTTCATAGTAAATGTTAAATACTTATGTTTTCATGAATTGTTTAATTCTTTTTGTATTTAACTAGATGTTTTAGTGTTTGTTTGTTTTTTATTTTATCATTTATTCATTTACTAAATGCCTTAGATGTGGGCATCTTGTAAAATCCAAACAAAATAATAAAAAAAAAAAAATCTTTGTAATTTGTTTTTTACAATCATAATACTTAATTTATCAAAGAAAAAATATTTTTTTTCAATTTTGTCTGGGTCTCTCCTGGATATATTTAACAATGCATAACTTTTGAAAATGCTTTACAAATTGTTTTTAGTAAAAAATCTTTCCATACATTTAAACTTATACACTGAATATGAACGTAAGAAACAACAATACAGTTGTAAAAGACTAGTAAAAGGATCTTTATACAACATTAGTCATTTCACAATATTTCCCAAAACAATTACATTTATCATCAGTTACAGATTGATTAATGGAAAGAACTATGTAAGTCAGGTAATATTAGTTGTTGCTATGGTGTCACAAAGTCCATGTACAGAGGGGTTGAGGTAAAGAACTGGGATGGCATAACACTGAAATGCTTCATTTTAGATCATTTCAACTTCATATAATTTCAGTCCATGTGACTCTTGTTTAAAGTTATCTTGAAAGAGCTGAACATGTTTTTCAACAGGTTCAGTTCCTCCTCCACCTCTTCCCACAGCCTGTCTGTCTCCTGCAGTCAGGTGAAGAAGCAATTGGAGAAACTGATCCGGGAAAAGGCTGCAGGTCCACATGATGTCAGTCCCAGGGTCTATGTAGACTGTACAGAACAGCTATGTTGGATTCAACAGCACCTTTTCAACATTAGCCTCATGTCAGAAGAAAGTTAGTGTGCTGTGGAAAACATTCTACTTCAATACCTAAAAAAATCTCATCAATCTGTCCTCAGTGACTATAGGCCAGTTACCCTAGCATCTCCCATCATGAAACTGCCTGAGAGACTGTTATTGACTTACCTCAATAAGCAAGAAAACTTTTTAGGACCCATTACAGTTTTCTTATGTTAATGTTTTTGGGGTTGAAGATGCCATCATCTACCTGCTTCAGAGAGCCCCCTTTCATCTGGACAAATCAGGCAGCACTCTGAAGGATCGTGTTTTTTGATTCCTCAACAGATTTTAATACAATTTTGCTGTTCTGTTGCATGAGAAGCTCTATAAATGCTGTTACCATACCTCTTCAACTATCTGGA